>NC_069499.1:1566167813-1566450313 GCF_027579735.1 Bombina bombina | reverse complement strand
TACACACATAAATACATACACACATGTACAATTACACACACATATACACAGTTACATACACAAATATTAATACACACAAACATATACAATTACACACAAACACACATATACACAGTTACATACACACACATAAATACATACACACGCCTATACAATTACACACACACACACACACATACACAGTTACATAAACACACACATAAATAAATACACACACACATATATACACAGTTACATATACACAAATAAATACATACACACATATACAATTACACACAAACAGTTACATATACACACATAAATACATACACACACACATATATATATATATACAGTTACATATACACACATAAATACATGCACACACATATTTATATACACAGTTACATATACATATATATATATATATATATATATATATATATATATATATATATATATATATACACACACACAGTTACAATTACACACACATATACATAGTTACATACACACACATGAATACATACACACACATATATGTATATGTATATATATATATATATATATATATATATATATATATATATATATATATATATATATATACACAGTTAAATATACACAGTTAAATATACACACATAAATACATACACACACATACACAATTACACACACACACATACACAGTTACACACACACACACATATACACAGTTACATATAAACACATAAATACATACACACACATATACCATTACACACACACATATACACAGTTACATACATAAACATAAATACACACACTCACACATATACAGTTACACACACACACACACACGCATGCACAGTTATATACACACATATAAATACATACACACACATATTCAATTACACACACAATTACACAGTTACATACACACATAAATACATACACACACGCACACATATATACACAATTACATATACACACATAAATACATACACACACATATACAATTACACACACATATACATAGTTACATATACACACATAAATACACACACGCACATATATACACAGTTAAATATACTGTACACACAAATACATACACAGACATATACAATTACACACACATATATACAGTTACATGCACACACACATAAATATATACACACACATACACAATTACACACACACACACACATATATATACAGCTAAACACACACATACATACACAGTTAAACATACACACACATAAATACATACACACACACATATACACACACACATATACACACATAAATACATACACACATGTACAATTACACACACACACACATATACACAGTTACATACACAAATATTAATACACACAAACATATACAATTACACACAAACACACATATACACAGTTACATACACACATAAATACATACACACGCCTATACAATTACACACACACACACACACATACACAGTTACATAAGCACACACATAAATACACAGTTACATATACACAAATAAATACATACACACATATACAATTACACACAAACAGTTACATATACACACATAAATACATACACACACACATATATATATATATATATATATATATATATATATATATATATATATATATATATATATATATATATATACATACATATACACACATAAATACATGCACACACATATTTATATACACAGTTACATATAAATAAATATATATATATATATATATATATATATATATACATATATATATATACACACACACAGTTACAATTACACACACATATACATAGTTACATACACACACATGAATACATATACACACATATATGTATATATATATATATATATATATATATACACAGTTAAATATACACAGTTAAATATACACGCATAAATACATGCACACACATACACAATTACACACACACACACATACACAGTTACACACACACACACACACATATACACAGTTACATATAAACACATAAATACATACACACACATATACAATTACACACACACATATACACAGTTACATACATAAACATAAATACACACACTCACACATATACAGTTACACACACACACACACACACACGCATGCACAGTTATATACACACATATAAATACATACACACACATATTCAATTACACACACAATTACACAGTTACATACACACACGCACACATATATACACAATTACATATACACACATAAATACATACACACACATATACAATTACACACACATATACATAGTTACATATACACACATAAATACACACACACGCACATATATACACAGTTAAATATACTGTACACACAAATACATATACAGACATATACAATTACACACACATATATACAGTTACATGCACACACACATAAATATATACACACACATACACAATTACACACACACACACATATATACAGTTAAACACACACATACAGTACACAAACACAGACCTTTTCACTCAACTGCTCCAATTGCCATCTAACTTACTACAGGTAGCCTTCTGGAAAACAGCTTCCCTCTCACCCTACCCCTCACCCCACCCACCCAAAGCTCATTTCCTCATTTATATATAGGGGGGTAGTTATCAACGTGTCAACTTTCCTGCCTTCGCCGGCCCAATACGCCCGCCTAACCTCGCCTCACATCGCCGCCGAGGACCTGAAAAAATTTGCCTAAGTTATCAAGTAAAGCTGTCAAAAAGCCGCGGGGCGATGAGCAGCGGACTGTGAGAGTTATCACTCATCCGATCTCGCTGCTCTTCGGCTGTTTGACAGCTTTCTTGCTAGCCTGTCACTAAGCACTCACACTAAACTACACTGTTCTACCCCCTATACCGGCGCCCCCGGAGCCCCCCTCAACTAAATAAAGTTACTAACCCCTAAACCGCCGCTCCTAGACCCTGCCGCAAGTCTTATAAATGTATTAACCCCTAAACTGCCGCTGCCGGACACCACTGCCACCTACATTATACCTAGTAACCCCTATCCTGCCCCCCCCTATACCGTCGCCCTCTATAATAAAGTTATTAACCCCTATCCTGCTGATCCCGCACCTCGCTGCAAATAAATAGTTTAACCCCTAAACTGCCGCTCCCTGAATCCGCCGCAACCTATATTAAATTTATTAACCCCTATCCTGCCCCCCCCTACACCGTCGCCACCTATAATAAATTTATTAACCCCTATCCTGCCCCCCACTACACCGCTGCCACTGTAATAAAATTATTAACCCCTAAACCTAAGTCTAACACTAACCCTAACACCCCCCTAACTTAAATATTAATTAAATAAATCTAAATAATATTTCTATTATTAACTAAGTTAATCCTATTTAAAACTAAATACTTACCTATAAAATAAACCCTAATATAGCTACAATATAAATAATAATTATATTGTAGCTATCTTAGGATTTATTTTTATTTTACAGGTACCTTTCAATTTATTTTAACTAGGTACAATAGCTATTAAATAGTTATTAACTATTTAATAGCTTACCTAGCTAAAATAAAGAGAAATGCACCTGTAAACTAAAAACTAACCTAAGTTACAATTACACCTTACACTACACTATACTTTAATAAATTATTCCTATTTAAAACTAAATACTTACCTGTAAAATAAACCCTAAGATAGCTACAATATAATTAATAATTACATTGTAGCTATCTTAGGATTTATATTTATTTTACAGGTAACTTTGTATTTATTTTAGCTAGTTAGAATAGTTATTAAATAGTTATTAACTATTTAATAACTACCTAGCTAAAAGAAATACAAAATTACCTGTAAAATAAATCCTAACCTAAGTTACAATTAAACCTAACACTACACTATCATTAAATTAATTAAATAAATTAACTACAAATAACTACAATTAAATACAATTACATAAACTAACTAAAGTACAAAAAATAAAAAAAGCTAAGTTACAAAAAATAAAAAAAATAAGTTACAAACATTTAAAAAAATATTACAACAATTTTAAGCTACTTACACCTAATCTAAGCCCCCTAATAAAATAACAAACCCCCCAAAATAAAAAAATGCCCTACCCTATTCTACATTAAAAAAGTTCAAAGCTCTTTTACCTTACCAGCCCTTAAAAGGGCCTTTTGTGGGGGCATGCCCCAAAGAATTCAGCTCTTTTGCCTGTAAAAGAAAAATACAACCCCCCCAACATTAAAACCCACCAACCACATACCCCTAATCTAACCCAAACAACCCCTTAAAATAACCTAACACTAATCCCCTGAAGAGCATCCTATCAGCCAATAGATGTTCCGATCAGCCAATAGAATGCGAGCTCAATCTGATTGGCTGACTGGATCAGCCAATCGGATTGAACTTGAATCTGATTGGCTGATTCAATCAGCCACTCAGATTTTTCCTACCTTAATTCCGATTGGCTGATAGAATCCTATCAGCCAATCGGAATTGAAGGGACGCCATCTTGGATGACGTCCCTTAAAGGAGCCTTCATTCGTCGGTAGTTCGTCGGGAAAGAAGGATGTTCCGCGTCGGCGGGATGAAGATTCAAGACCCGGCTACGAAGATGACCTCGCCCGGATAGAAGACTTCTTCAGTGCCTCTTGGAAGATGACATCGCCCGGATGGAAGATTTCTTCAGCGCCGCTTGGAGGATCACTTCATCGGATGGAAGGTTTCTTCAGCGCCCCTTGGATGATCACTTCTGCCGGTCCGGATGTCCTCTTCAGTTCCATAGGTGGCTCGGCTGAGTGAAGACGACTAAAGGTAGGATGATCTTCAGGGGATTAGTGTTAGGTTATTTTAAGGGGGGTTTGGGTTAGATTAGGGGTATGTGGGTGGTGGGTTTTAATGTTGGGGGGGGGTTGTATTTTTCTTTTACAGGCAAAAGAGCTGAATTCTTTGGGGCATGCCCCAACAAAAGGCCCTTTTAAGGGCTGGTAAGGTAAAAGAGCTTTTAACTTTTTAAATGTAGAATAGGGTAGGGCATTTTTTTTATTTTGGGGGGGTTTGTTATTTTATTAGGGAGCTTAGATTAGGTGTAAGTAGCTTAAAATTTTTGTAATATTTTTTTAAATGTTTGTAACTTATTTTTTTATTTTTTGTAACTTAGTTTTTTTTATTTTTTGTACTTTAGTTAGTTTATGTAATTGTATTTAATTGTAGTTATTTGTAGTTAATATTTTTAATTAATTTAATGATAGTGTAGTGTTAGGTTTAATTGTAACTTAGGTTAGGATTTATTTTACAGGTAATTTTGTATTTCTTTTAGCTAGGTAGTTATTAAATAGTTAATAACTATTTAATAATTATTCTAACTAGCTAAAATAAATACAAAGTTACCTGTAAAATAAATATAAATCCTAAGATAGCTACAATGTGATTATTAATTATATTGTAGCTATCTTAGGGTTTATTTTACAGGTAAGTATTTAGTTTTAAATAGGAATAATTTATTAAAGTATAGTGTAGTGTTAGGTGTAATTGTAACTTAGGTTAGTTTTTAGTTTACAGGTACATTTCTCTTTATTTTAGCTAGGTTAGCTATTAAATAGTTAATAACTATTTAATAGCTATTGTACCTAGTTAAAATAAATTGAAAGATACCTGTAAAATAAAAATAAATCCTAAAATAGCTACAATATCATTATTATTTATATTGTAGCTATATTAGGGTTTATTTTAAAGGTAAGTATTTAGTTTTAAATAGGATTAATTTAGTTCATAATAGAAAAATGATTTAGATTTATTTAATTAATATTTAAGTTAGGGGGGTGTTAGGGTTAGTGTTAGACTTAGGTTTAGGGGTTAATAAATTTATTACAGTGGCGGTGGTGTAGTGGGGGCAGGATAGGGGTTAATAAATGTATTATAGGTGGCGACGGTGTAGGGGGGGCAGATTAGGGGTTAATAAATTTAATATAGGTTGCGGCAGGGTCAGGGAGTGGCGATTTAGGGGTTAAACTATTTATTTATTTGCGGTGAGGTGCGGGATTGGCAGGATAGGGGTTAATAACTTTATTATAGGGGGGCAGGATAAGGGGTTACTAGGTATCATGTAGGTGGCGGTGGGCTCTGGGAGCGGCGGTTTAGGGGTTAATATGTATAGAGTAGCTTGCGGTGGGCTCCGTGAGCGGCGGTTTAGGGGTTAATCATTTTATTTAGTTGCGGCGGTGTAGGGGGGACAGATTAGGAGTGTTTAGACTTGGGGTACAATGGGATGTCTGGCAGCAGCGAACTTGTACTTTCGCTATGGTCAGACTCCCATTGATTCCTATGGGATCCGCCGCCTCCAGGGTGGCGGTTTGAAAACCAGGTACGCTGGGCTGTAAAAGTGCCGAGCGTACCTGCTAGTTTTCTGATAACTAGCAAAAGTAGTCAGATTGTGCCGCACTTGTGTGCGGAACATCTGGAGTGACGTAAGAATCGATCTGTGTCAGACTGAATCCGGCGGATCAAAGTTTACGTCACAAAATTCTACTTTTGCCGGTCTCTAGCCTTTGATAACTAAGGCGAATCAGCCTCGCCACAAATACGCTGCGGAATTCCAGCGTATTTGAGGTTGACGGCTTGATAACTACCCCCCATAGTCTCCCACACAACTTTCACTCTCCTGAAATGACAGGTGCAAACACTGATCAGCACATCCTTCCATTCCCTTAACAATATATAATACACAGTACATTTGTTATATTATGTTTCACATACCTTTTGTTCCCTTATGCAATTGTTACAGTAATTCTGTGTCTTATGTTTTTAACTGGTTCCCAATTCTGTAAAAATGCTCAATATATTCATATTCCTTTTTGCTACCCTTTGTCTCTATAACAAACTACACTATTCAATTACTCTCTCTACCCCCTGCAGCTCATCTCAAAAGCAGTCTCACTACTGCAAATATGTATCTCATGTCACTCTCCCACTTGCTTCTACTTACTGCTGGTGACATCTCCCCTAATCCTGGTCCCCAACCACTGACAAGCCGTGCACATCCATGTGTACCATCCCATAGACTCAGAAAACAAAACTCTGCACACCTTACTCACATTCCTCTTGCATCTAAAGCCACTACCCCTTTCACTTGTGCACTCTGGAACTCTCGCTCTGTTTGCAACAAACTCACTTCTATACATGACCTCTTCATCTCCCGCTCCCTCAACCTTCTGGCCCTAACAGAAACCTGGCTCTCTCCCCTAGACACAGCATTTACTGCTGCTCTGTCACATGGGGGTCTCCACTTCAGCCACACTCCTAGGTCTGGTAATAGACAAGAAGGTGGTGTAGGTATTTTACTTTCCTCTCGTTGCACCTTTCAACAAATACACCCTATCTCTTACCTCACTTTTCCCTCATTCGAAACCCACATGATTCGCTTATTCTCCCCTCTCTCTGTACGTGTTGCAGTCATATACCGACCCCCTGGCTCCGCAACTCAATTTCTAGATTACTTGGCTGCCTGGCTACCCTACTTCCTTTCCTCAGACACCCCTGCCCTCATTCTTGGCGACTTCAACATCCCCCTTAACAATCCCACTGCCTCATCTGCTAAACAACTTCTGCAACTCACTTCCTCTTTTGGTCTGTCACAATGGACTGATTCTCCCACTCACAAAGACGGTCACTCCCTTGACCTGATCTTTAGCTATCGAAGCACTCTCTCAAACTTCTCAAACTCCCCTTTTACTCTTTCTGACCACCATCTCCTTACCTGCAACATATCATCCCTTCCTACAACTCTCCCACCTTCTACTCCTCACACCAAACTTCACAGAAGCATTAGGTCTTTAGATCAGCAACAACTTGCTAATTCCCTTCAACCGCTCCTCTCATCCTTCTCCGCCTTTTCCTGCCCTGAACAATCTATCTGCCACTATAATTCCACCCTTATATCCGTTCTTGACAATCTCGCCCCTCTTACCACTGCTAGAAAATCACACACTCATCCCCAGCCCTGTCACACTCCTCTGACACGGTACCTATGCAGATGTTCCCGTACTGCTGAACGGCATTGGAGAAAATCACGGAGTTCAGCTGATTTTCTTCATTACAAATTCATCTTGAACTCCTACTACTCTGCCCTTAATCTCCACAAGCAACACTACTTCTCTACTCTTATCTCTAATCTTTCTTCAAACCCAAAACATCTGTTCTCCACTTTCAATACTCTCCTCCACCCTCCCCCACTTCCTAATACAACTTCTCTGTCAGCTCAAGACTTTGCCAGTCACTTCATTAACAAAATTGACTCCATCAGACATGAAATCAGCTCTCAACCCAATTCCATTCTCTTCCCCCCTCAAATACTCTCACTCAACCACAACCCTCATAACCTGAAACTTAGTTCATTCTCCCCTGTTACTGAGGACAAAGTTTCAGCACTTATACTGCGCTCTCACCTCAATACCTGTCCCCTTGACCCTAATCCCCTCACAGCTGCTCCCCTCTCTATCTGCTACCCTTACCCCTATACTAACACACATTTTCAACCTCTCCCTCAGCACTGGTACATTTCCCTCATCTATGAAACATGCACTGGTCACACATATCCTCAAAAAACCTTCCCTTGATCCTACCTCCGCATCCAACTACCGCCCAATTTCCCTCCTCCCTCTTGCTTCAAAGCTTCTCGAAAAACTAGTATATGCACGCCTATCCCATTTCCTTACGTTAAACTCCCTTCTTGACCCGCTGCAATCTGGATTTCGTCCCTATCACTCCACAGACACAGCTATTGTTAAGGTCACCAACGACCTACTTACAGCTAAATCAAAAGGCCACTTCTCTCTGCTTATCCTCCTTGATATGTCCGCAGCCTTTGACACTGTCAACCACCCTCTTTTGCTCCAAAACCTCCAATCCTTCGGCATCTGTTACACATGGCTCTCTTCCTACCTGTCAAACCGTACCTTCAGTGTAACCTTCTCTGGAGCCTCCTCTGCCCCGTCACCACTTTCTGTCGGAGTACTGTAAGGCTTTGTCCTCGGTCCCCTTCTCTTCTCAATCTATACGTCATCACTAGGTTCCCTAATTAAATCCCACGGTTTCCAATATCATTTGTATGCCGATGATATCCAAATCTACTTCTCTGCACCAGAACTATCTCCTTCCTTGCTAACCCTTGTCACTAACCGTCTTTCTCACATGTCTTCCTGGATGTCCTCTCACTACCTCAAGCTAAATCTCTCCAAAACTGAGCTCCTCATTTTCCCCCCTTCTTCCAAAATCTCCACCTCCAATATCTCTATAACTGTCGACAACTCCATCATTACCCCTACCCCGCATACCCGATGTCTCGGGGGTCACATTTGACTCAGATCTTTCTTTCACTCCTCACATTCAGTCCTTGGCTACAGCCTGCCGCTTCCACCTTAAAAACATCTCTAAATTTAGACACTTCCTTACACAAGACACAACTAAGATTTTAATCCACTCTCTCATTCTTTCCCGCCTTGATTACTGCAACTCTGTCCTCTCTGGTCTCCCCACCTGCCGCCTAGCTCCTTTACAATCCATAATGAATGCCTCTGCCAGACTCATCTTCCTTACACGTCGCTCTTCATCTGCTGCACCTCTCTGCCAATCCCTTCACTGGCTTCCTCTTGCCTCTAGGATCAAACACAAAACTCTCACTCTGACATACAAAGCCCTCAACTGCACTGCTCCCCCCTACATCTCAGACCTTGTCTCCAGATACTCTCCCTCCCATCCCCTTCGCTCTGCTCATGACCTCCTACTCTCCTCCTCTCTTTTCACCTCATCACACTCCCATTTACAGGACTTCTCCAGACTGGCTCCCATCTTGTGGAAGTCTCTGCCTCGCTCCACAAGACTCTCTTCTAGTTTTAAAAGCTTCAAGTGCTCCCTAAAGACTCTACTGTTCAGGGACGCATACAACCTACGCTAACCTTTCCTAATACCAGTTCCTCTCCTCCACTGCAATCCCCTGAACCCTCTTAGCATGTAAGCCTAAAAGTCCAGCTGTCTGTAGATCACCTTCTTAAGAGCTGACTACAACAGTGCAACTCTTGGCAGGGCCCTCTACCCCATAATTGTTTTGTTGTACTCCCCCTTTGTTTATAGCGCTGCGGAAACTGTTGGCGCTCTACAAATAACCAATAATAATAATAATACAGTATATAATTACACACACACACACACACACACATATATACACAGTGACATACACCAACATAAATGCATACACACATATACAATTACACACACACATACACATTTACATACACACACATACACAATTACACACACACATATACACAGTGACATACACAAACATATATACATACACACATATACAATTACACACACACACACATATACACAGTTACATACACACACATAAATACATACACACACATATACAATTACACACACAAACCCATATATACAGTTACATACACACACAAATACATACACACACATATATACATAAATATATATATATATATATATATATATATATATATATATATATATACAGTTACATATATACACATAAATACATACACACACATATATACAGTTACATACACATAAATACATACACACACACACACACACATATACACAGTTAAATATACACACATAAATACATACACACACACATATACAATTACATACACATATACACAGTTACATACCCACACATAAATACATACACACACATATACAATTACACACACACACACACCCATATATACAGTTACATACACACAAATAAATACATACACACACACATATATACACAGTTACATATAAACACATAAATACATACATACACATATATACAGTTACATACACACACATAAATACATACACACACGCACATATATACACAGTTACATATACACACATAAATACATACACACACATATATGGGCTAGATTTATCAAAGCTGAGGCATACAGGGGCTCGCGTGCAATCCCGCCCCCTGCCCGCGCACAGCCAATCACGTGCAAGCAGGAGCTGTCAATCTCCTCGGTCGGACTCGACCGAAAAGATTGAATTTCGCCACATTAGAGGTGGCGAAGAGATTCAGGAAGCGGCGGTCGGGTGACCGCTGCTTGATAAATGATGCCGAGCAAGTTCTTTTGAGAACTTGCAGCCATAGGGCTTTGTTAAATCTAGCCCATACAGTTACATACACACACATAAATACATACACACACACATATATACACAGTTATATATAAACATATAAATACATACACACATATACACAGTTACATACACACACATAAATAAATACACACACATATACAATTACACACACCCATATATACAGTTACATACACACACATAAATACATACACACACATATATACACAGTTACATATACACACATAAATATATACACACACATATATACAGTTACATACACACACATAAATACATACACACACACACACATATACACAGTTACATAAATACATATACACACATATACAATCACACACGCACACACATATTTACAGTTACATACACACACATAAATACATACACACACACACACATATACACAGTTACATATACACACATAAATACATACATACACATATACAATTACACACACACACATACACAGTGACATACACAAACATAAATACATACACACACATATATACAGTTACATACACACACATAAATACATACATACACAGTTAAATATACACACATAAATACATATACACACATATACAATTACACACACATATACACAGTTACATACACACACATATACAATTACACACACATATATATACAGTTACATACACACACATAAATACATACACACACACACACAATATACACACATAAATACATACACACACATATACAATTACACACACACACCCATATATACATACACATACACACACACATATATACACACATAAATACATGCAGACACTGACACATATACAATTACACACACACATATACACAGTGACATACACAAACATAAATACATACACACACATACACACCAATATTTGTACGCAACTGGTTCTTCGTGCTTCATCCTTATAAATGGCACAGTCTAGTAGACAGGAAAGAGAAGGCTTGTTTTGCTTTGCAGAAGAGCACCCTAACCTCCAGCTGACCTGTTTATATGTTCTCACAACTACTTTCCTATAAAGCATGATGGATCAGCACATAGTGTCAAGTCCCCCTCTTGCAGGGTATGTTTGTAACTCTCCCACACATCTGCTTTTACGTCTTTCTATTGTGTTTATCTGTGCTGTAAACATACAGTGCTAAACTCCACGGGACAGAAAGGGTCTGCACTATGTCAGGGAGACAGCTGAGAGTTTGTGACCCAGTGAGGATTGAGCAGCAGGCTACCATGTTTTTTATTTAACCATTAAATTGGCATGCAGTGGTACCGTACATTATTGGGCATTGGAAGTAAACAATTAATTTTAATGGTTTATATAGAGCGCACAAATGTACAAACTTTCCCATTTACTTCTTTTTTAAAAAACAAATTTAATTTACCAATATTTTGTCTTTGCTGTTGAGGTAGGCTCAGGAGTGTGCATGCATGTTGTGTATTATGTATATAACATTGTTACACTGTTGCTATGTTGTGCTGAAGACAAATGCACACTCCTGAACCTACCTCAGTATGCTCTCACAGAAAAGAAAACATTTTCAACAAAGGATAGCAAGAGAAAGTTAACAGAAGAGGGAAGGTTTTTTTTTCTGTTTCTCTCTCTCTCTTTTTTTTTTTTTTTGGAACGGGAACAAATAGTAGATCTCAAGCCTGGGAATAAACATAAAGAGTAAAACTGTAATAGCCATTTATCCATCTGCCACAGATATAAGTGAGCTATGTGACAGAGCTAAGATTTTCCATAAAAAAACTCTGTATATACAGTGCATTCCTCTCTTTATCAAACCCTCTGTATATACAGTATATTCCTCTCTTTACCAACCCTCTGTATATATATATATATATATATATATATATATTCCTCTCTTTACCAAACCCTCTGTATATATATATTCCTCTCTTTACCAAACCCTCTGTATATATATATTCCTCTCTTTACCAAACCCTCTGTATATATATATTTCTCTCTTTACCAAACCCTCTGTATATATATATATATTCCTCTCTTTACCAAACCCTCTGTATATATATATAATCCTCTCTTTACCAAACCCTCTGTATATATATATTCCTCTCTTTACCAAACCCTCTGTATATATATATATATATATATATATATATATATATATATATATATATATATCTATATATATATATATATATATTTGCCTCTTTACCAAACCCTCTGTATATATATATATATATATATATATTCCTCTCTTTACCAAACCCTCTGTATATATATATATTCCTCTCTTTACCAAACCCTCTGTATATATATATTCATCTCTTTACCAAACCCTCTGTGTATATATATATATATATATATATATATATATATATTCCTCTCTTTACCAAACCCTCTGTATATACAGTATATTCCTCTCTTTACCAAACCCTCTGTATATATATATATATATATATATATATTCCTCTCTTTACCAAACCCTCTGTATATATATATTCCTCTGTTTACCAAACCCTCTGTATATATATATTCCTCTCTTTACCAAACCCTCTGTATATACAGTATATTCCTCTCTTTACCAAACCCTCTGTATATATATATATTCCTCTCTTTACCAAACCCTCTGTGTATATATATATATATATATATATATATATATATATATATATTCCTCTCTTTACCAAACCCTCTGTATATATATATATTCCTCTCTTTACCAAAGCCTCTGTATATATATATAATCCTCTCTTTACCAAACCCTCTGTATATATATATATTCCTCTCTTTACCAAACCCTCTTTAAATATATTCCTCTCTTTACCAAACCCTCTTTATATATATTCCTCTCTTTACCAAAACTTGTGTATATATATATTCCTCTCTTTACCAAAACCTCTGTATATATATATATTCCTCTCTTTACCAAACCCTCTGTATATATATTCCTCTCTTTACCAAACCATCTGTATATATATATTCCTCTCTTTACCAAACCCTCTGTATATATATTCCTCTCTTTACTTAACCCTCTTTATATATATATATATTCCTCTCTTTACCAAACCCTCTGTATATATATTCCTCTCTTTACCAAAACCTCTGTATATATATATATATATATTCCTCTCTTTACCAAAACCTCTTTATATATATATATATATATATATATATATATATATATATATATATATATATTCCTCTCTTTACCAAACCCTCTGTATATATATATATTCCTCTCTTTACCAAACCCTCTGTATATATATATTCCTCTCTTTACCAAACCCTCTGTATATATATATTCCTCTCTTTACCAAACCCTCTGTATATATATTCCTCTCTTTACCAAACCCTCTGTATATATATATTCCTCTCTTTACCAAACCCTGTGTATATATATTCCTCTCTTTACCAAACCCTCTGTATCTATTTATATTCCTCTCTTTACCAAACCCTCTGTATATATATATATTCCTCTCTAAACCAAACCCTCTGTATATATATTCCTCTCTTTACCAAACCCTCTGTATATATTTATATTCCTCTCTTTACCAAACCCTCTGTATATATATATATTCCTCTCTTTACCAAACCCTCTGTATATATATTCATCTCTTTACCAAACCCTCTGTATATATATTCCTCTCTTTACCAAACCCTCTGTATATATATATTCCTCTCTTTACCAAACCCTCTGTATATACATATTCCTCTCTTTACAAACCCTCTGTATATATATATATATATATATATATATACTCCTCTCTTTACAAAACCCTCTTTATATATATATTCTTCTCTTTACCAAACCCTCTGTATATATATTCCTCTCTTTACCAAACCCTCTGTATATATACATTCCTCTCTTTACCAAACCCTCTGTATATATATTCCGCTCTTTAGCAAACCCTCTGTATATATATATATATATATATATATATATATATTCCTCTGTTTACCAAACCCTCTGTATATATATTCCTCTCTTTACCAAACCCTCTGTATATTTATATTCCTCTCTTTACCAAACCCCCTCTCTCTCTCTCTCTCTCTCTCTCTCTCTCTCTATAAATATATATATATATATTCCTCTCTTTACCAAACCCTCTGTATATATATATTCCTCTCTTTACCAAACTCTCTGTATATATATTCCTCTTTTTACCAAACACTCTCGGCTAGATTACAAGTTCTGCGTTAGCCTTAAAAAGCAGCGTTGAGAGGTCCCAACACTGCTTTTTTTTTTTTTTTTTTTTTATTGAGATATTAGAATTTCAAAGTACAAGGCATTTGTCCAGTTACAATAACAGTACATGTATAATATATGCAGGTTGGAATTATACGTTATAAGGCATACCATAAATGCGTGAGTCCGAAGGTGTATATTTCAGTGTTAATTCCTTTATAGGGAAGAAGAAAGATATTGATGGAGGAATACAAGATAAGTTCCCAAAATATATGGGAGTCTTCATCAATATAGCAGAATATGAAACAACAAAAAACCTTTTCAATTATAGTCATGCAATACACGCATCTATGAAGCAACCAATGAGAAAGTAAGTAGACTGAGCTTAAAGGGATCTCTTTTTTTCCCCCCGGTGGTCTACATTTGATGTATAATAGTAAAAGAAATAGATATAGAGTTAGGGGGGTTACAGCAGGCAAGAGCTGCTCGAAGATAAAAGGAAGGGGGCGAGGGGGGGCGTGGTAAGATATTGTTAATTTAATTATGATATTGAGGCTTATGAACAGGTAGGGTCCTTTGTGGTCATTGTATATTCTATGGAATATATAACTTAGAGCACACTCACTAAATCAAGCAACACTTCATAAGCAACCATGTATTATAGGGGGTGTACAATAACACAAACCATTGGCTAGAATCTGAGATACCAGTCATCAAAACATTATCCCCAAAATAATTACCTAGAAGAAGTTACTAAAAAGGACTTTTTATGAAATGCGTTAGACAAATATAGCGATAGTTCAAGTCCTATTTTTTAATCACCATGTTTAAGGATGACACTAGGTCGATGTGCAATTAGGGGTGTCTAATCCCTTCATCTTTCTAAGATCAGTGGGCCCTTCTAGGATCTAGCTAACTATAGGTATGAACAATGAGCCCTATAATAGTGATAACATAGAGTCGTGTGTTTAAGGAGCGTATGACTATGTTATTTGGGGGTTAGTTTTCTCTAATAGCGAAGTATGGGAATGAAGGTTACTGAGGGTGGATAAGCTTATTTGTATGTATCAGAGGTAGAGGGTTAATACCCATGTAATGGGCCGGTTGCTATCTGCGCCTCCTAATATGAGGTTGCAGTTATTGAAGATGTGATATTTGGGTTATAGCTAATATTGACATCTAGGCATGTGGATATGGTAGACAAATGGAATATGCAACCTGTTTATGGCCTTAGTTGTGCTTTTTCTGTCAATGAGATAGGTAACCATGTAACTGTGTGTTTTTCTGGGCTGGAAAGTCACACTATCTAGAGATCCTTAGTTAAACTGACAGCTTATTAGATGCTAAACCCCCATAAGTGATACTTAGGCACGATACTCCAGACAGTAACAATTGGAAAATAGGTATTATGTATATTATGCAACAGAGGTTTATCAATTAAGTAGAGTCAAATACTAAGTCTAAGGAGCCCATCCTAAGAGCAGTGTACATATTCACTTCCCCCTCTAATACACAGGAGACTAGGTGCTTATAATAGATTAATTACATAGACTAATAAAAACCCTACAGAATTCACTGGCATAAATAATAGTGCGGTCAGGGGTCTAAATGAGAGTGAGAGGGGTCCTAGTGGAACAAGGGGTGCTCTGAGATTAATATTGTCCCTTAATTAGGAGCATCTTCAGTTAACCAAATGTAAGCACATACATATGTAAATATAAACACAACAAACATGCATTCTCTGCACATTAAACCAATATATTCTATAATAATAAGTAATGCACGTGGTGCTGGCATTCTCAAACTTAGTGATTTAAAACTGCAGACCAACATTAGAACTATCCTCCCGGATCAAAAGAGTCAATCAACTGTCCAATATGAGTTTGTTCTGTTGCTTTTCTGAAGATCCCATGTTTCTTATAACCTTGCGAAAAAGCTATACCAAAGTTACTGTGGGTTTTTGTGGGTATGCGACTTAATAAAGGAGCTTAAATAGGCGAGATAGTGTGCTGTTTATCAGATCTCACTATGGAGGTGTGGAGATCTCTTAGTCGTCGCCAGGCAGGTGGGTTAGGTTGTATCTGCTGCCCGATACTTAGCTGAGTGGGCTGGTGGACCAAAGTGTCTAGTGTGTATCTTGGCTGAAGTGGGAGTGTAGCTACTCCGGATGAAACAAGCAAAGGAGAGAGATCTAGTTCACGCACGGTCTGCTCAGGAATTAAGCCTTCCTCCGTGTCTATCTGACTGATCGTAACATTGGATGACAAGTAGATGGGAGGTCTGGATGTGTACGGAGGGACGTGCAGTAATCCGGTAGTAAAGTTCTTCGTATATACTTGAACGTCTGCGTATTGCACCTCTCGGCACCGCTCCCCTGATGTCTCATCTGGGGGAGCGGTGTGAACATTAAGGCAGTCCTCCCTTGAACCCAGGGAGCAGATATTGAGAGCTAGCTGGTTATATTTTAGGTCCATCTGTTTTCCTAGGCCTTCGAGGAGGGCCACCACTGTCTCCATCTCTATCTCCATAGTGCGCTGTGGGTAGGCAGCGATGTAGCGGCTGGGAGTAAGGGGTATTATAGAAGTATCCAGTGTTCTCTCTTCTGTAAGGGTAATCAGCCAATAGGATTGAGCTTGCATTCTATTGGCTGATTGGAACAGCCAATCAGATTGAACTTCAATCCTATTAGCTGATTGGATCAGCCAATAGGATTTTTCCTACCTTAATTCCGATTGGCTGATAGGATTCTATCAGCCAATCGAAATTCAAGGGACGCCATCTTGGATGATGTCACATAAAGGAACCTTCATTCAGTCGTCGGATCAAGAAGGAAGAGGATGCTCCGCGTCGGATGTCTTCAAGATGGACCCGCTCCGGTTGGAAGAAGATAGAAGATGCCCTCTGGATGAAGAGTTCTGCTGGTCTCGATGTCCTCTTCTGCCCAGATTGGATGAAGACTTCTGCCCCTCTGGAGGTCCACTTGTGCCCGGCTGGGTGAAGACGGCTCAAGGTAGGGTGATCTTCAAGGGGGTAGTGTTTGGTTTTTTTAAGGGGGGATTGGGTGGGTTTTAGAGTAGGGTTGGGTGTGTGGGTGGTGGGTTTTAATGTTGGGGGGGTATTGTATTTTTTTTTTAAAGGTGAAAGAGCTGATTACTTTGGGGTATTGCCCCGCAAAAGGCCCTTTTAAGGGCTATTTGTAATTTAGTATAGGGTAGGGAATATTATTATTTTGGGGGGCTTTTTTATTTTATTAAGGGGATTAGATTAGGTGTAATTAGTTTAAAAAAAATAATTTCTTTTTTATTTTCTGTAATTTAGTGGGGGGTTTTTTGTAATTTAGTTAATTTAATTGTAATTAGTTTAATTTAATTTAGTTAATTTATTTATTTATAGAGTAGTGTTAGGTGTAATTGTAACTTAGGTTAGGGTTTATTTGACAGGTATATTTGTATTTATTTTAGCTAGGTAGTTATTAAATAGTTAATAACTATTTAATAACTATTCTACCTAGTTAAAATAAATACAAAGTTGCCTGCAAAATAAAAATAAATCCTAAAATAGCTATAATGTAACTATTAGTTATATTGTAGCTATATTAGGGTTTATTTTATAGGTAAGTATTTAGTTTTAAATAGGATTAATTTATTTATTTATAGTCATTTTATTTAGATTTATTTAAATTAGATTTAAGTTAGGGGGTGTTAGGGTTAGAATTAGGTTAAGGGGTTAATACATTTAATATAGTCGCAGCGACGTTGGGGGCGGCAGATTAGGGGTTAATAATTGTAGGTAGGTGGCGGCGACATTGGGGGTGGCAGAGTAGGGGTTAATAAATATAATGTAGGTGTCGGCGATGTTAGGGGCAGCAGATTAGGGGTTCATAGGTATAATGTAGGTGGTGGCGGTGTCCGGAGCGGCAGATTAGGGGTTAATAGTATAATGCAGGTGACGACGATGTCGGGGGCGGCAGATTAGTGGTTAATAATTGTAAGGTTAGGGGTGTTTAGACTCGGGGTTCATGTTAGAGTGTTAGGTGTAGACATAGAAAGTATTTTCGCATAGGAAACAATGGGGCTGCGTTAGAAGCTGGACTCTGCTTTTTTGCAGGTATTAGGTTTTTTTTTCAGCCATCTCAGCCCCATTGTTTCCTATGGGGAAATCGTGCATGAACACGTTTTAGCAAGCTTACCACTACCGTAAGCAGCTCTGGTATTACAGTGAGATATGGAGCTAAATTTGCTCAATGCTCACTTTTCTGAGGCTAACGCAGCCATTCAGAAAACATGTAATACCAGCGTTGCTTAAAGTGAGCGCTGGAAAAAAAAGGCTTGTAAGCAACGCACCCCTGTTACCGCAAAACTCGTAATCTAGGCTTCTGTATGTATATTCCTCTCTTTACCAAACCCTCTGTATATATTTATATTCCTCTCTTTACCAAACCCTCTGTATATATATATTCCTCTCTTTACCAAACCCTCTGTATATATATTCCTCTCTTTACCAAACCCTCTGTATATATATATTCCTCTTTTTACCAAACCCTCTTCCTATCTGCAGTTTTTACTCCCTATTTTGCCTGGTGCCAAAGGGCACAGATAAATTAGACTGCTTGCGCCTCATGGTCACTCAGTTTAGTATAGTCAGTAGCTTATTCCAGGTGTTACTGGGTACAGGTTAATTAGAGAGCGCCTCATACACACGGTCACTCACTATTGTATAGGCAGTAGTTTATTCCAGGTGATACTGGGTGCAGGTTAATTAGACAGTACACACCTCATACACAAGGTCACTCACTATTGCATAGCTAGTAGCTTATTGATACTGGGTACAAGTTAATTAGACAGTGCCTCATACACACAGTCACTCACTATTGTGGCCGCGATCCGATAAAAATCGGCACCCGCAAAAGCCGGCGACACCAAATATTGCGCTGGTTTGGTATCCTATATACGGCGTAACATAGAAGTTACGCTCGTATATTTCTGCCTTCAGCCGTAGTTTTTTGGCCCATAGACAGGTATACCAAACCAGCGCAGTTTGGTATCCAATATACAGCGTAAGGACTTACATGGCGAAAATGGAGAAATCTTACTCCATTTTCACCTCGCCACAAAATGCAGGCGTAGTAAGCCTTACGCTGAGTATTGGAGCCCCGTAACTCCCTAAACTACCTGCAAAATAAAACCTAACACCTAACGCATGTGCAATGCCTATCTACCTGTCAACCGCGATCCCCCGCCGCAATCCCTAATAAAGTGTTTAACCCCTAAACCGCCGCTCCCGGACCCCGCCGCCATCTACATCAAATGTCTAACCCCCTAATGTGATCCCCCTACACCGCCGCCACCTACATTTAAATTATTAACCCCTAATGTAATCCCCCTACACCGCCGCCATCTATATTAAAATTATTACCCCCTAATGTGAGCCCCTTAACCCGCCACCACCTATTTTAACTATATTACCCCCTAATGTGAGCCCCCTGCCCCGCTGCCACCTATGTTAACTATATTATTCCCTAATATGATCCCCCTACACCGCCGCCACCAATTTTAACTACATTACCCCCTAATCTAATCCCCCTACACCGCCACCACCTATAATAAATGTATTACCCCCTAAATTGTCCCTACCCTAAACTAAATTACAAATTGCCCTGAAAAGGGCCTTTTGCAGGGCATTGTCCCAAAGTAACCAGCTCTATAACCAGCCCTTAAAAGGGCCTTTTGCGGGGCATTGCCCCAAAGTAACCAGCTCTATTACCAGCCCTTAAAAGGGCCTTTTGCGGGGCATTGTCCCAAAGTAATCAGCTCTTTTACCTGTCATCTAATCCCCCTACACCGCCGCCACCTATATTAAATATATTAACCCCTAATCTAATCCCCCTACACTGCCGCCACCTATATTAAATATATTAACCCCTAATCTAATCCCCCTACACTGCCGCCACCTATATTAAATGTATTAACTCCTAATCTTATCCCCCTACACCGCCACAACCTATATTAAATGTATTAACCCCTAATCTGACCCCCTACACCGCCGCCACCTATATTAACTATATTAACCCTATCTAACTCTAACACCCTTAACTTAATTATTATTAAAATAAATCTAAATAATATTAATAATATTAACTAAATTATTCCTATTTAAAACTAAATACTTACCTATAAAATAAACCCTAAGATAGCTACAATATAATTAATAATTACATTGTAGCTATTTTAGGGTTTATATTTATTTTACAGGTAACTTGGTATTTATTTTAACTAGGTACAATAGCTATTAGTTAATAACTATTTAACAGCTACCTAGTAAAATAATTACCAATTTACCTGTAAAATAAATCCTAACCTAAGTTACAAATACACCTACACTATCAATACATTAAATAAACTACAATTATCTAAACTAAAATACAATTAAATAAACTAAACTAAATTACAAAAAAAACAAACACTAAATTACAAAAAATAAAAAAAGATTACAAGAATTTTAAGCTAATTACACCTAATCTAAGCCCCCTAATAAAATAATAAAGCCCCACAAAATAAAAAAATTCCCTACCCTATTCTAAAGTACAAAGTAATCAGATCTTTTACCAGGCCTTAACCCCTTAATGACCACAGCACTTTTCCATTTTCTGTCCGTTTGGGACCAAGGCTATTTTTACATTTCTGCGGTGTTTGTGTTTAGCTGTAATTTTCCTCTTACTCATTTACTGTACCCACACATATTATATACCGTTTTTCTCGCCATTAAATGGACTTTCTAAAGATACCATTATTTTCATCATATCTTATAATTTACTATAAAAAAAATTATAAAATATGAGGAAAAAATTGAAAAAAACACACTTTTTCTAACTATGACCCCCAAAATCTGTTACACATCTACAACTACCAAAAAACACCCATGCTAAATAGTTTCTAAATTTTGTCCTGAGTTTAGAAATACCCAATGTTTACATGTTCTTTGCTTTTTTTGTAAGTTATAGGGCCATAAATACAAGTAGCACTTTGCTATTTCCAAACAATTATTTTTCAAAATTAGCGCTAGTTACATTAGAACACTGATATCTTTCAGGAATCTCTGAATATCCATTGACATGTATATATTTTTTTTTAGTAGACATCCCAAAGTATTCATCTAGGCCCATTTTGGTATATTTCATGCCACCATTTCACCGCCAAATGCGATTAAATACAAACAATTGTTCACTTTTTTACTAATTTTTTCACAAACTTTTGGTTTCTCACTGAAATTATTTACAAACAGCTTGTGTAATTATGGCTTAAATGGTTGTAAATGCTTCTCTGGGATCCCCTTTATTCAGAAATAGCAGACATATATGGCTTTGGCGTTGCTTTTTAGTAATTAGAAGGCTGCTAAATGCCACTGCGCACTACACGTGTATTATGCCCAGCAGTGAAGGGGTTAATTATGGAGCATGTAGGGAGCTTTTAGGGATAATTTTAGCTTTAGTGTAGTGTAGTAGACAACCCCAAGTATTGATCTAGGCACATTTTGGTATATTTCATGCCACCATTTCACCGCCAAATGCGATCAAATTAAAAAAAACGTTAAATTTTTCACAATTTTAGGTTTCTCACTGAATTTATTTACAAACAGCTTATGCAATTATGGCACAAATGGTTGTAAATGCTTCTCTGGGATCCCCTTTGTTCAGAAATAGCAGACATATATGGCTTTGGCGTTGCTTTTTGGTAATTAGAAGGCCGCCAAATGCCGCTGCATTTCACATGTGTATTATGGCTAGCAGTGAAGGGGTTAATTATGTAGCTTGTAGGGAGCTTGCAGGGTTAATTTTAGCTTTAGTGTAGAGCTCAGCCTCCCACCTGAAACATGAGACCCCCTGAACCCTCCCAAACAGCTCTCTTCCCTCCCCCACCCCACAATTGTACCCACCATCTTAAGTACTGGCAGAAACTCTGCCAGTACTAAAATAAAAGCTATATTTGGGCTTTTTTTGTGGGGTTTTTTTAGCATATTTACATATGCTGCTGTGTAGGATCCCCCCTTAGCTCCCAGCCTCACTGATCCCCCACCAAACAGCTCTCTAACCCTCCCCCTCTGCCTTAATGGGCGCCATCTTGGGTACTGGCAGCTGTCTGCCAATACCCAGTTTAGTAAAAAAATGTGCCTTTTTATTAAAAAAAATGCCCTTTTCTGTAGTGTAGCTTCCCCCCCCCCCCCAAGATCAACCCCCCACTCCTTCCAGGTCCCTTAGCTGTTTATTTACAGCTTTTAAAACTTTTTTTTTTTTTTACTTTTGCCAGTTTATTTTTCTGTAGTGCAGCGGTTCCCTCCCGCTCCCTCCCCGTGCACGCGCGCGCTCCCATGCGCGCTCCCGCCCCCCCCCCCCCCCGCTCCCGATCCCGCCCCCCTCCACTCCATTCGGCACATCGATGGCCGCCCACCCGCCTCCCAGACTTGCTCCCACCCACCAACGTTACCGGCCACCGATGTCCGGTGCAGAGAGGGCCACAGAGTGGCTCTCTCTGCATCGGATGGCCAAGGGGGGTTATTGCAGGATGCCTCGATATCGAGGCATCACTGCAATAACCGGAAAGCAGCTGGAAGCGTGCAGGATCACTTCCAGCTGCTTTCCAGACCAAGGACGTACGCCACACATCCTCGGTCATTAACTGTATTTTTTTGAGGACGTGTGGCGTACGTCCTTGGTCATTAAGGGGTTAAAAGGGCTTTTTTCGGGGCATTGCCCCAAAGTAATCAGCTCTTTTACCTGTAAAAAAAATAGAATACCCCCCAACATTACAACCCACCAACCACATACCCCTATTCTAACCCACCCAAACCCCCCTTAAAAAAACCTATCACAAACCCCCTGAAGATCTCCCTACCTTCAGTCGTCTTCACCCAGCCAAGCTGAAGTCTTCATCCAATCCGGGCGATGTCTTCATCCAAGCGGCAAAAAAGAGGTCTTCCATCCAGGCGATGTCTTCATCCAAGCAGCAAAGAAGAGGTCTTCCATCCGGGCGATGTCTTCATCCAAGTGGCAAAGAAGAGGTCTTCCATCTGGCCGATGTCTTCCTCCAAGCGGCATCTTCTATATTCTTTCTTCCGGCTCCATCTTCAGACCTCCTACGCGGAACATCCAGCTGGTCCGACGGACTAACAACGAATGAAGGTTCCTTTAAATGACGTCATCCAAGATGGGGTCCCTTGAATTCCGATTGGCTGATAGGATTCTATCAGCCAATCGGAATTAAGGTAGGAAAAATCTGATTGGCTGATTGAATCAGCCAATCGGATTGAAGTTCAATCCGATTGGCTGATTGGATCAGCCAATCGGATTGAGCTTGCATTCTATTGGCTGATCGGAACAGCCAATAGAATGCGAGCTCAATCCGTCATTTAAAGGAACCTTCATTCGTCGTTAGTCCGTCGGGCCTGCTGGATATTCCGCGTAGGAGGTCTGAAGATGGAGCCGGAAGATAGAAGATGCCGCTTGGAGGAAGACATCGCCCGGATGGAAGACCGCTTCTTTGCCGCTTGGATGAAGACATCGCCCGGATGAAAGACCTCTTCTTTGCCGCTTGGATGAAGACATCGCCCAGATGGAAGACCTCTTCTTTGCCGCTTGGATGAAGACATCGCCCGGATAGAAGACCTCTTCTTTGCCGCTTGGATGAAGACATCACCCGGATTCGATGAAGACTTCGGCTCGGCTGGGTGAAGATGACTCAAGGTAGGGAGATCTTCAGGGGGTTAGTGATAGTTTTTTAAGGGAGGTTTGGGTGGGTTAGAATAGGGGTATGTGGGTTGTGGGTTGTAATGTTGGGGGGTATTCTATTACTGATTACTTTGGGGCAATGCCCCACAAAAAGCCCTTTTAAGGGCTGGTAAAAGAGCTGATTACTTTGTACTTTAGAATAGGGTAGGGATTTTTTTTTATTTTGGGGGCTTTATTATTTTATTAGGGGGCTTAGATTTTATTAACTTAAAATTCTTGTAATCTTTTTTATTTTTTGTAATTTAGTGGGGGGGGGTTTGTAATTTAGTTTAGTTTATTTAATTGTATTTTAGTTTAGATAATTGTAGTTTATTTGTAACTTAGTTTCAGATTTATTTTACAGGTAAATTGGTAATTATTTTAACTAGGTAGCTGTTAAATAGTTATTAACTATTTAATAACTATTGTACCTAGTTAAAATAATTACCAAGTTACCTGTAAAATAAATATAAACCCTAAAATAGCTACAATGTAATTATTAAATATATTGTAGCTATCTTAGGGTTTATTTTATAGGCAAGTATTTAGTTTTAAATAGGAATAATTTAGTTAATATTATTAATATTATTTAGATTTATTTTAATAATAATTAAGTTAGAGTTAGATAGGGTTAATATAGTTAATATAGGTGGCGGCGGTGTAGGAGGGTCAGATTAGGGGTTAATATATTTAATATAGGTTGCGGCGGTGTAGGGGGATTAGATTAGGGGTTAATACATTTAATATAGGTGGCAGCGGTGTAGGGGGATTAGATTACAGGTAAAAGAGCTGATTACTTTGGGACAATGCCCTGCAAAAGGCCCTTTTAAGGGCTGGTAATAGAGCTGGTTACTTTGGGGCAATGCCCCGCAAAAGGCCCTTTTAAGGGCTGGTAATAGAGCTGGTTACTTTGGGACAATGCCCTGCAAGAGGCCCTTTTCAGGGCTATTTGTAATTTAGTTTAGGGTAGGTACATTTTAGTATTTTAGGGGTTAATAAATTTAATATAGGTGGCAGCGGTGTAGGGGGATTAGGTTAGGGGTTAATAATTTTAATATAGGTGGCGGCGGTGTAAGGGGGTCAGATTAGGGGTTAATATAGTTTATGTAGGGGGCTCACATTAGGGGTTAATATAGTTTAAATAGGTGGGGGCGGGGTAGGGGGCTCACATTAGGGGGTAATAATTTTAATGTAGCTGGCGGCGGTGTAGGAGGGTCACATTAGGGGGTAAAACATTTAATGTAGCTGGTGGCGGTGTAGGGGGGTCAGATTAGGGGGTAAAACATATGTAGCTGGTGGCGGGTCCGGGAGCAGCGGTTTAGGGGTTAATATATTTATTATTAGGAGTAAGAGGGGTGATTGCGGATAGAGGGATATACGTGTCGGGTTATTTTTGGGAGGCGTGTTAGACAGTACGGGAGATTTAATACTTTAGTAAGGTTTTGTATTTATGGCGGCAGTTTCAAAAGTGTTGTAAGTCACTGGCGACTCCAGAAATTTGTACTTATGCAGATTTCTGGACATCGCTAGTTACGGCACTTTAGCATCTGACGGCGCCGTATATGGGATAGCTCGAATTGCGAGCTGAAACTATGGGCGGCGCAGTTTTCCACGCTTGCGCCGAAACCAGCACCGTATATCGGATTGCGGCCTGTATAGGCAGTAGTTTATTTCAGGTGATACTGGGTGCAGGTTAATTAGAGAGTGCCTCATACACACGGTCACTCACTATTGTATAGACAGTAGTTTATTTCAGGTGATACTGGGTACAGGTTAATTAGACAGCACACACCTCATGCACACGGTCACTCACTATTGTATAGCCAGGAATTTATAACAGGTGATACTGGGTACAGGTTAATTAGACTGCACCTCATGCAAACGGTCACTCACTATTTTATAGCCAGTAGTTTATTCCAGGTGATACTGGGTACAGGTAAATTAGGCTACACAGACCTCGTGCACACGGTCACTCACTATTGTATAGCCAGTAGTTTATTTCAGGTGATACTGGGTACAGGTTAATTAGACAGCACCTCATGCACACGGTCACTCACTATTCTATAGCCAGTAGTTTATTTCAGGTGATACTGGGTACAGGTTAATTAGACAGCACACACCTCATGCACACAGTCACTCACTATTGTATAGCCAGTAGTTTATTTCAGGGGATACTGGGTACAGGTTAATTAGACTGCATCTCATGCACACGGTCACTCACTATTGTATAGCTAGTAGTTTATTTCAGGTGATACTGGGTACAGGTTAATTAGACAGCACCTCATGCACACGGTCACTCACTATTCTATAGCCAGTAGTTTATTTCAGGTGATACCGGGTACAGGTTAATTAGACAGCACACACCTCATGCACACGGTCACTCACTATTGTATAGCCAGTAGTTTAGTTCAGGTGATACTGGGTACAGGTTAATTAGACTGCATCTCATGCACACGGTCACTCACTATTGTATAGACAGTAGTTTATTTCAGTGTATACTGAGTACAGGTTAATTAGTCTGCACCTCGACACATGGTTACTCACTATTGTATAGTCAGTAGCTTATTATAGGTGATACTGGGTACAGGTTAATTAGACAGCACCTCATGCCCACTGTCACTCACTATTATATAACCAGTAGTTTATTTCAGGGTATACTGAGTACAGGTTAATTAGATACCACACACCTCATGCACATGGTCACTTACTATTGTATAGCCAGTAGTTTATTTCAGGTGATACTGGGTACAGGTTAATTAGAAGCACATACCTCATGCACATGGTCACTCACTATTGTATTGCAAGTAGTTTATTTCAGGTGATACTGGGTACAGGTTAATTAGACTGCACCTCATGCACACAGTCACTCACTATTGTATAGCCAGTAGTTTATTTCAGGTGATATTGGGTACAGGTTAATTAGACTGCGCCTCATGCACACAGTCACTCACTATTGTATAGCCAGTAGTTTATTTCAGGCGATATTGGGTACAGGTTAATTAGACTGCGCCTCATGCACATGGTCACTCACTATTGTAAAGCCAGTAGTTTATTTCAGGGTATACTGGGTACAGGTTAATTAGAAGCACATATCTCATGCACACGGTCAGTCACTATTGTATATCCAGTAGTTTATTTCAGGTGATACTGGGAACAGGTTTATTAGACTGCAACTCATGCACACAGTCACTCACTATTGTATAGCCAGCAGTTTATTTCAGGTAATACTGGGTAAAGGTTAATTAGACAGCACACACCTCATGCACACGGTCACTCACTATTGTAAATCCAGTAGTTTATTTCAGGTGATACTGGGTAAAGGTTAATTAGACATCACACACCTCATGCACACGGTCACTCACTATTGTCTAGCCAGTAGTTTATTTCAGGTGATACTGGGTAAAGGTTAATTAGACAGCACTGTCAGGGTTTTCTCCCTGTTGTGTTTGCCATGTGCTGCTGGCAGCCATTTTACTCAACTCTCTTCCTGACTATGGTGCATTGTGGGGGGATGCTGCTCATTTCCTGCACTTCCTTTTATGGCCAGACTGGTGTGCATCATCCATGTGAGACAGGATGCAGTCTCAGAATTGTGATGTCATTACTTATTATTTAAAGGGCCTCTGTTCAGTATGCTTTGCCTTTGCATTGTCTCATACCTGTTTGTGAGAGTTCCTGTGTATTACCTGGCTGCATGATGTGGTTCCTGATCCCTGGCTTGTTCCTGACTCTGCTGTTTCCTTGTTCCTGATTCCGGCTCGTCTGACTATTCGCTTTGGCTCCTGACTCGGCTCGTCTGACTACCAGCTCTGGTTTTGATTCCCGGCTTGTTATTTGACTTGTGGACTTTTTATTATTTTTTGCTATTAATAAAGGTGTGATTTTTTTTGCACTTCTCGTCTCAGTCTGATTCCTGGCACCCTGACATTACGCAAAGGCCATGAATCCTGATGTTGCTAATAATCCACCTTTACCTGCCATCATTTCCAGGATGGATGAACAGGATCACCGCTTGGATCAATTTGCACTAGCCCTGCAAACCCTGTTGACTCGCACTGCACATTTGGACCAAAGTGTCCCGCAAGTTATGGCTGCTCCTGTTTCCACTGCTGCACGTAGACCTTCCAGGAGCATGTCCGGTTCTGCACCTCTACCTCAGCGATATGGAGGCGATCCTATTTAGTGCAGAGGGTTTTTGAACAAGGTGGTCATTTTCTTTGAGATGTTACCTCAGGCGTTTCCCTCTAACAGAGCTAAAGTGGTTTCTCATCTCGTTACTCTCTGACACAGCTCTTACCTGGGCTAATCCCTTGTGGGAGACTAATAAACCTGTGATTTCAAATTACCCTGAATTTGTGGCCTCCTTTCGAAGGGTATTTGATGTTCCAGCTCGCTCCTCCTCTGCTGCTAAACGACTCATGGCCATTCAGCAAGGTACAAGATCTGTTGCTCAGTATACTATTGAGTTCCGTACGCTTGCCGCAGAGGTAGGTTGGAACAATGAAGCCCTTGTTGCCGCCTTCTTTCATGGGCTCTCTTATGCGATTAAAGACGAAGTTGCTGCCAGAGATTTATCAGAGGATCTCAAGGCATTGTTGTCTTTTTTTATCCTAATCAGACTCAGAGAGAGGCCCTCTTTCAAGGAGCGCTTGCGGAAGCCTCCTGTTCTGTTGTCTCCTACGTGTTTGTTCCCACCCATGCCTCCCTCTCCTCCCATGCCTCCTGGTCCCGAGTCTCCAGGTACTGCTGAGCCGATGCAGCTGGGATTCACGCGTCTCTCCATAGTGGAGAGGGCCTTTAGGAGAAGGGAGGCACTCTGCCTCTATTGTGGGTTACAGGGCCACCTTTTGAAGTCTTGTCCTACACGGTCGGGAAACACTCACACCTAAGGTCCTGTCGGGGGCAGACTTTGTGTAGTTTATCGTCGTCCCAAGAACTGCTTAAGGAGAAACCTTTGGTCACGTTTGTAATTTCCTGGTTGGACTCCTCCATAGTCACTCAGGCTCTTGTTGACTCCAGTGCTGCGGGCTATTTCATTGACAGTGCTTTTGTATCAAAGCACTCCATTCCTGTTTTGCCTCGGTCCGTTCCACTTGCTATTGAGGCCATTGATGGCAGGCCCCTTCAGCCCGCACTTGTTACTCACGAAACTGCTCTGTTGTGCGCTGTTGAGGCTCTCCATTTTGAAACCCTCCAGTTCCAGGTGATAAACTCTCCGTATTTTCCAGTTGTTCTGGGTTATCCCTGGCTCCAAAAGCATAATCCCAGTCTCGACTAGCGCAGGTCCAAAGTTTTGTCATGGTCCCCGCAATGTATTTCCACTTGTCTTTGGAAACCAGTTAAAGTCTTGTGCACTTCGGTATCTCAATTGCCAGAGGAGTAACAAGAGTTCCTAGACGTGTTTGACAAGGTGCGTGCCGGTACGTTGCCTCCTCACCAGTCTTACGATTGTGCCATAGACCTGCAACCCAGAGGCATTCCTCCTCGGGGCAGGGTGTACCCTCTGTCTGTTGCAGAGAATTGTGCTATGGAGGAGTATGTTGCTGTTGCTCTGTCGCAGGGGATCATCCACAAATCCTGCTCTCCTGCAGGGGCTGGCTTCTTCTTTGTGAAGAAAAAGGGTGGCGAGTTAAGACCATGTATCGATTATAGGGGTCTTAATCGTCATACCATTAAGAATGATTACCCTATTCCACTTATTACGGAACTCTTTGACCGCCTCAAGGGAGCTACGTTCTTTGCTAAACTTGATTTGAGAGGAGTGTACAATCTCGTTAGGATTAAGGAGGGCCACGAATGGAAAACAGCATTTAACAGCAGGAGCGGGCATTATAAATATCTTGTAATGCCCTTTGGCCTATGTAATGTTCCTTCTGTTTTTCAGGAATTTATTAATGATGTCCTATGAGATATGTTGCAACAGTGTGTTGTGGTGAACTTATACGACATCCTCATACACTCACCCACACTTGAGGTTCATCGTTCTGATGTTACACGGGTTCTTCAGAGACTACGCGAGAACGGCCTGTTTTGTAAACTAGAGAAATCTGAGTTCCATCAGACTCAAGTAACCTTCCTAAGTTATGTTATCTCCGTTGCAGGGTTCTCCATGGATCCTGACAAGTTATCTGCAGTTCTGCAGTGACCTCGCCCAGTTGGTCTTCGGTCTATTCAACGTTTTTTGGGGTTCGCCAATTACTATAGAAAGTTTATTAAAAACTATTCTTCCTTGGTCAAACCAGACATGACCCGTAAAGAGAATGATCCACTCCATCAGTCGCCTACTGCCATTAAGGCCTTTGATAGTCTTAAACAGGGAATTACTGGCCATAATTTTGGCACTTAAGGAATGGAGGCATCTTCTCGAGGGTACTAGTGTGCCAGTGCTCATTCTTACTGACCACAAGAATTTAACTTATCTATCTGAAGCAAAACGTTTGTCGCCCCGACAGGCCAGATGGGTGCTATTTTTGTCTCCTACCTGCCTGGTAGTAAGAATGTTAGGGCTGATGCCCTCTCTCGACAATTTTCGCCTCTGTCCAAGGAGGAGTCTGTACCTACTCCTGTTATACCTCCTGACCATATTTTTGCTACCATACGTACTAATTTGACTTCTCCCTTGGGGGAGTAGATCCTGGCTGCACAAACCAATGCACCTCCTGAGAAACCTAGTGGTAAGTGTTTTGTTCCTGAGAATCTTAGAGCTAAACTTTTGCACACTTACCACTATCCTAAAGCTGTAGATCACCCAGGAAAGAACCAAATGATTTGGTCTGTCACTCGACAATTCTGGTGGCCAGGTCTTCGTTCTGATATTGCTGCGTATGTTGCCTCCTGCTCAGTTTGTGCACAGAATAAGACACCTCGCTGTCTTCCTGTGGGTCTTCTTCAACCTATTGCTAATGATGAGCATCCTTGGACACATCTTTCCATGGACTTCATTGTTGAGCTCCCTGTTTCCAATGGCAATACTATTATCTTTATGGTGGTTGACCGTTTCTCTAAAATGTCACATTGCATTCCCTTGATGAAGCTGCCTACCGCTCAGGAGCTTGCTTCAATTTTTGCCCGGGAGGTCTTCCGTTTACATCGGTTACCCAAGGAGATAGTGTCGGACCGGAGTAGCCAGTTTGTCTCCAGAATTTGGCGTTCCTTTTGTGCTCAAATGGGGATCCAGCTTTCCTTTTCCTCGGCATATCACCCTCAATCTAATGGTGCTGCGAAACGGTCTAATCAAGCTCTGGAACAGTTCCTCCATTGCTATGTCTCAGATCACCACAATACCTGGTCTGAACTGTTACCTTGGGCAGAGTTTGCTCGTAATAGTGCTATTAATGCTTCCTCCAAGTTATACCCGTTCATGGCGAATTATGGGTTTCAACCATCCTTGTTGCCCGATTCATTCATGTCTCAGGGTATTCCGGCTTTGGAGGAGCATCTCCAGCAACTCTGTTCCATGTGGGTGCAGATTCAGGATTGCCTTCATCGTTCTATGCAGCGCCAAAAGTTCCAGGCTGATCGTAGGCGTCTGCCCGCACCTTCCTACCAGGTTGGTGAGAGAGTTTGGCTGTCCTCCCGCAACTTGAACCTTCGTGTGCCTTCCAATAAATTGGCTCCCCATTATGTTTGTCATTTTTGAATACTCCGACGGGTTAATCCTGTTGCCTACGCTCTTGACCTTCCTCCTGCTATGCGCATCTCCAATGTCTCCCTCTTGAAACCATTGGTTTGTAATAGGTTTACCACTGTGTTGTCTTGTCCCCATCCTATCTTTGTTGACAACCATGAGGAGTATGAGGTCAGCAGCATTATTGACTCTGGTATGTCCAGGGTCCGTGTACAGTATTTGGTTCACTGGAGGGGCTACGGTCTGGAGGAGCATTCTTGTGTTCCCTCCTCTGATGTTCATGCTCCCGCCCTCCTCTGCGCCTTCCATGCCCGTTTCCCCAATAAGCCTTTTGTCCTCCTGCGGGGGAGGGGTCATTGAGGGGAGGGTACTTTCAGGGTTTTCTCCCTGTTGTATTTGCCATGTGCTGCTGGCAGCCATTTTACTCACCTCTCTTCCTGACTATGGTGCATTGTGGGGAATGCTTCTCATTTCCTGCACTTCCTTTTATGGCCAGACTGGTGTGCATCATCCATGTGAGACAGGATGCAGTCTCAGAATTGTGATGTCATTACTTATTATTTAAAGGGACTCTGTTCAGTATGCTTTGCATTTGCATTGTCTCAGACGTGTTTGTTAGAGTTGCTGTGTATTACCTGGCTGCCTGACGTGGTTCCTGATCCATGGCTTGTTCCTGACTCTGCTGTTTCCTTGTTCCTGATTCCGGCTCATCTGACTATTTGCTTTGGCTCCTGACTCGGCTCGTCTGACTACCAGCTCTGGTTTTGACCCCTGGCTTGTTATTTGACTGGTGGACTTTTTATTATTTTTTGCTATTAATAAAGGTGTGATTTTTTTTGCACTTCTCATCTCAGTCTGATTTCTGCAACCCTGACAAGCACACACCTCATGCACACGGTCACTCACTATTGTATAGCCAGTGGTTTATTTCAGGTGATACTGGGTAAAGGTTAATTAGACAGCACCTCATGCACACGGTCACTCACTATTGTAAAGCCAGTAGTTTATTTCAGGTGATACTGGGTGCAGGTAAATTAGACAGCACACACCGCATGCACACGGTCACTCACTATTGTAAACCAGTAGTTTATTTCAGGTGATACTGGGTGCAGGTAAATTAGACAGCACACACCGCATGCACACGGTCACTAACTATTGTAAAGCCAGTAGTTTATTTCAGGGTATACTGGGTGCAGGTAAATTAGACATCACACACCGCATGCACACGGTCACTCACTATTGTAAACCAGTAGTTTATTTCAGGTGATACTGGGTGCAGGTAAATTAGACATCACACACTGCATGCACACGGTCACTCACTATTGTAAAGCCAGTCGTTTATTTCAGGGTATACTGGGTGCAGGTAAATTAGACAGCACACACCGCATGCACATGGTCACTCACTATTGTATAGCCAGTATTTTATTTCAGGGTATACTGGGCACAGAATGCAGACAGTATGATGACAGTAAGTGTAGTGCACTCGACCATCTGTCATTGAGCCCCTAGGGAGCTTAGTGCATTGTGAAAAAAGAAATGAATACTTTTCTATAACTGTTTGTTCCTTCCCTTTATGTCTTTTTAATGGGATTTTACAGAGGTGCCCTCGTTGCTCCTATTACTGATTTCTAAATCTCCTTTTATCTGTTCCTCTAACTAAATCTTATTCCTTTTTATATATTTGCTATTAATGTTTCCCTTTACTGTAACTATATTGTCATTTTCCGCGTGAGCATTGTGACACCTCATATAGATATCCCATAATATTCCTTTATTATCTCTATAAATTTACCCTAGCGTCATTATCTGCTTATAAAGGGCTAGATTGCTATCTATCTATCTATCTATCTATCTATCTATCTATCTATCTATCTATCTATCATCTATGTATCTATTAGGTACTTATAGAGTGCAAACTAATCACCCGTGAGGGTCTCAAGGCGCTAAGGGAAAGCAGATAGGAGGGGGGAGGAGGTTGGGCGTTAAGTCAAAGAGCCAGTATCTACTAGTGGCGTGCTAACGTTTGCGTGCAAGTGATATCGGGTTTTGCGTGTGACGGAAAAAGCAAACCTATTACAAATTAAAAGTAAACATCATCACGACAGCATAATTGCATTTTATGCTCATCGGGTTAGCATTTTTTAAGCCCTCCCATAAAGGTAGTGTGTAAAAAAAAAATTGACTAAACACAGCATAGATACATTTAAAAAAACAGTTACACTCATATAAACACTATCTGATAAAAATGATACTTATAAATATTTTTAAAGTTATAAGCGTTCAAAGCTATATGGTATTTGAATATGTTATAGGGTTATATTGTATTTATACATACATGTAGATATCTAAATATGTTTATGCATGTGTATATATATATATATATATATATATATATATATATATATATATATATATATATATATATATGTGTGTACTTTTATGTATCTATATGTGTTTTACTGTGTATTTACCATAGATATTTCATATTCTGATGTTACTCAGATACAAGAAAATGTAAATTATATTGTACATACATAATTATATATATATATTTCTATACCAGTATATCTATTTCTATACACTTATAGGTATAGATATTTATTTTATATTAACATTATGAAATAGATAAAGAAATATCGGCTAGATTACGAGTTTTGTGTTATGAGCGGCGCGGTGCTAACTTGCAAGTTATTGTCACCGCTCACTTACCTACAGAGCTGGTATTACTGGTTTACAAAAACCTGGCGTTAGCAGGCAAAAAGTGAGCGAAGAGCAAAATTGAGCTCCATACCGCACTCCAATACCAGTGCTGCGGTGAGCGGCTGTAAGCTGGTTTTACGTGTTCGTACACAATTTCCCCATAGACATCAATGGGAAGAGCTGGCTGAAAAAAAGGATAACACCCGCAATAAAGCAACGTAAAGCTCCGTAACGCAGCCCCATTGATTCCTATGGGGAATCTAAATTTATGTTTACAGCTAACACCCTTACATGAACCCCCGAGTCTAAACACCCCTAATCTTACACTTATTAACCCCTAATCTGCGGCCCCGACATCTCCGACACCTACATTATACTTATTTACCCCTAATCTGTCACCCCCGACATTGCCGACACCTACATTATACTTATTTACCCCTAATCTGTCACCCCCTACATTGCCGACACCTACATTATACTTATTTACCCCTAATCTGTCACCCCCGACATCGCCGACACCTACATTATACTTATTTACCCCTAATCTGTCACCCCCGACATTGCCGACACCTACATTATACTTATTAACTCCTAATCTGCCACCCCGACATCGCCGCCACTTACATTATACTTATTTACCCCTAATCTGTCACCCCCGACATCGCCGACACCTACATTATACTTATTTACCCCTAATCTGTCACCTCCGACATCGCCTCCACCTACATTATACTTATTAACCCCTAATCTGTCACCCCGACATCGCCGACACCTACATTATACTTATTTACCCCTAATCTGTCACCCCCGACATTGCCGACACCTACATTATACTTATTAACCCCTAATCTGCTGTCCCCGACATCGCCGACACCTACATTATACTTATTAACCCCTAATCTGCTGCCCCCAACATCGCCGTGACTTACCTACAATTATTAACCCCTAATCTGCCGCCCCCAACGTCGCCGCCACTATACTAAAGTTATTAAACCCTAACCCTAACACCCACTAACTTTAATGTAATTAAAATAAATCTAAATAAAACCTACTATTAATAACTAAATAATTCCTATTTAAAACTAAATACTTACCTGTAAAATAAACCCTAAGCTAGCTACAATATAACTAATAGTTACATTGTATCTAACTTCGGTTTTATTTATTTTTTACAGGCAAGTTTGTATTTATTTTAACTAGGTAGAATAGTTAGTAAACAGTTATTAATTATTTACTAGTTACCTAGCTAAAATAAATACAAATTTACCTGTAAAATAAACCTAACCTGAGTTACACTAACACCTAACCTTACACTACAATTAAATAAATTACCTAAATTACAAAAAAAAACCCCACTAAATTACACAAAATAAAAAAGAAATCATCAGATATTTAAACTGATTACACCTCATCTAATAGCCCTATCAAAATAAAAAATTGCCCCAAAGAAATCAGCTCTTTTACATGTGCCCAAACCCCTAATCTAAAAATAAAACCCAACCAATAAACCCTTAAAAAAAGCCTAACACTAACCCCCGAAGATCCACAGTTTTTGAAGACCGGAAATCCATCCTCAATGAAGCGGCAGAAGTCTTCATCCAACCGGGCAGAAGTCTTCATCCAACTGGGCAGAAGTCTTCATCCAGACGGCATCTTCTATCTTCATCCATCCAGCGTGTAGCGGGTTCATCTTCAAGACATCCGGCGCAGAGCATCCTCTTCAATCAACGTCTTCTTCCGAATGAGGTTTCCCTTTAAATGACGTCATCCAAGATGGCGTCCCTTAGATTCCAATTGGCTGATAAATTTCTATCAGCCAATCGGAATTAAGATTTAAAAAATCCTTGGAACAGCCAATAGAATGTGAGCTCAATCCTATTGGCTGATTGGATCAGCCAATAGGATTGAAGCGCAATCCTATTGGCTTATTGCAACAGCCAATAGGATTTTATCAACCTTAATTCCGATTGGCTGATAGAAATCTATCAGCCAATCGGAATCTAAGGGACGCCATCTTGGATGATGTCATTTAAAGGGAAACCTCATTCGGAAGAAGACGTCAATTGAAGAGGATGCTCCACGCCGGATGTCTTAAAGATGGACCAGCTCTGCGCCGGATGTATGAAGATAGAAGATGCCGTCTGGATGAAGACTTCTGCCCGGTTGGATGAAGACTTCTGTCGCTTCGTTGAGGACTTCTGCCGGCTTCGTTGAGGATGTATGTCCGTTCTTCAAAAACTGTAAGTGGATCTTCGGGGGTTAGTGTAAGGTTTTTTTAAGGGTTTATTGGGTGGGTTTTATTTTTAGATTAGGGGTTTGGGCACTTGAAAAAGAGCTAAATGCCCTTTTAAGGGCAATGCCCATCCAAATGCCCTTTTCAGGGCAATGGGGAGCTTAGGATTTTTTAGTTAGGCTTTTATTTGTTGGGTTGGTTGTGTGGGTGGTGGGTTTTACTGTTGGGGGGTTGTTGTTGTAAAACCCATAACTACTGACTTTCAGTTTACAGTTTATGGATCTTGTAGTTGGGCTGTACCGCTCACTTTTTAGCCTCCCAGGCAAACTCGTAAACCGGCGCTATGGAAGTCCCATTGAAAAAAGGATTTTTTAAAAAGCTGTGGTAATTACGTTGCATTAGGGCCAAAAAAGTGTGCGGTGCCTCTAAACCTGCAAGACTCATAATACCAGCGGTAGTGAAAAAGACCCTTAACGCTGCTTTTTCACTCATACCGCAAAACTCATAATCTAGCCGTATATATTTAATAATAAAAATAAAATAAAAAATATGTGAAGAACATAGGAATGTAAAATATTCGTAATGCGTTTCATGTTTCACGCTTTGGCCTTCCTGGAATTCTGCAGCATATTTGTGGCGAGGCTGATTCGCTGCAGTTATCAAGCCCTACAGCCCGGCAAAAGTAGAATTTAGTGACGTAAAATACGATCTGCAGGACCCAGTTACAGATGTTCTGAACGCAAGTTCAGCACAATCTGACTACTTTTGCTAGTTATCAAAGAACTAACAGGTACGCTCGCCACTATTCCAGGCCAGCGTACCTGGTTTTCAATCCACCGCCCTGGAGGAGGCGGATCCCATAGGAATCAAGGGGAGTCTGACAGCAGCGATAGCTCATGTTCGCTGCTGCCTGATATCCCATTGATTTCTATGGGAAGTGTCTGCACCTAACACCCTAACATGTACCCCGTGTCTAAACACCCCTAATCTGCCCCCCTACACCACCACCACCGACTTTATACTTATTAACCCCTAAACCTCCGCCCCGACACCGCAGCCACCTACATTATACTATTAACCCCTAAACCGCCGCTCCTGGACCCCGCCGCAACTATAATAAATATATGAACCCCTAAACCGCCGCTCCCGGACCCCGCCGCCACATATATTTTACTTATTAACCCTTAATCTGCCCCCTCCTATACCGCCGCCACCTACATAAAGTTATTAACCCCTATCCTGCCGATCCCGGACCCCGCCCCAAATAAATTAATTGTTTAACCCCTAAACTGCCGCACCCGGAGCCCTCCGCCACCTACATTACATTTATTAACTCCTATCCTGCCCCCCCTACACCGTCGCCACCTACAGTACATTGATTAACCCCTAATCTATCCCCCTTACACCATCGCCACTATATTAAATGAATTAACCCCAAAACCTAAGTCTAACCCTAACACCCCCTAACTTAAATATTATTTAAATTAATCTAAATAAATATTCCTATAATTAAATAAATTAATCCTATTTAAAACTAAATACTTACCTATAAAATAAACCCTAAGATAGCTACAATATAATTAATAATTACATTGTAGCTATTTTAGGGTTTATTTTTATTTTACAGGCAACTTTGTATTTATTTTAACTAGGTACAATAGCTATTAAATAGTTAATAACTATTTAATAGCTACCTAGTTTAAATAATTATAAATTTACCTGTAAAATAAATCCTAACCTAAATTACAAATACACCTAACACTACACTATCAATAAATTAATTAAATTAACTACAATGATCTAAAATAAAATACAATTAAATAAACTAAACTATATTACAAAAAAAACAAACACTAAATTACAAAAAATAAAAAAATATTACAAGAAGTTTAAACTAATTACACCTAATCTAAGCCCCCTAATAAAATAAAAAATCCCCTCAAAATAAAAAAATTCCATACCCTATTCTAAACTAAATTACAAAGTAATCAGCTCTTTTACCAGCCCTTAAAAGGGCTTTTTGCGGGGCATTGCCCCAAAGTAATCAGCTCTTTTACCTGTAAAAAAAAATACAAGACCCCCCCAACATTAAAACCCACCACCCACATACCCCTGCTCTAATACCCACCCAATCCCCCCTTAAGAAAACCTAACACTAATCCCCTGAAGATCACCCTACCTTGAGCCGTGTTCACCCAGCCGGGCCGAATTCTTCATCCAATCCGGGCGATGTGGTCCTCCATCCGGGGGAATTTTATTATTTTGGGTTTTTTATTTTATTAGCAGGCTTAGATTAGGTGTAATTAGATTAAAATTCTTCTAATATTTTTTTATTTTTTGTAATTTTGTGTTTTTTTGTAATATAGTTTAGTTTATTTAATTTTATTTTATGTTAGATAATTGTAGTTAATTTATTTAATTAATTTATTGATAGTGTAGTGTTAGGTGTATTTGTAACTTAGCTTAGGATTTATTTTACAGGTAATTTTGTAATTATTTTAACTAGGTAGCTATTAAATAGTTATTAACTATTTAATAGATATTGTACCTAGTTAAAATAAATACAAAGTTGCCTGTAAAATAAATATAAATCCTAAAATAGCTACAATGTAACTATTAGTTATATTGTAGCTATATTAGGGTTTATTTTATAGGTAAGTATTTAGTTTTAAATAGGAATAATGTATTTAATTATAGTAATTGTATTTAGATTTATTTAAATTATATTTAATTTAGGGGGTGTTAGGGTTAGGGTTAGACTTAGGTTTAGGGGTTAATAACTTTATTATAGTAGCAGCGACATTGGGGGCGGCAGATTAGGGGTTAATAATTGTAGGTAGGTGGCAGCGATGTTAGGGAGGGCAGATTAGGGGTTAATAAAATTTATTATAGTGTTTGCGAGGCGGGAGTGCAGCGGTTTAGGGGTTAATACATTTATTATAGTGGTGGCGATGTCCGGGCGGCATATTAGGGGTTGATAAGTGTAGGTAGGTGGCGGCGACGTTGGGAGCAGCAGATTAAGGGTTAATAAATATAATATAGGTGTTGGCAATGTTGGGTGCAGCAGATTAGGGGTTCATAGGGATAATGTAGGTGGCGGTGTGTCCGGAGCAGCAGATTAGGGGTTAATAATATAATGCAAGTGGTGATGATGTTGGGGGCAGCAGATTAGAGGTTAATAAGTGTAAGGTTAGGGGTGTTTAAACTCGGGGTTCATGTTAGGGTGTTAGGTGCAGACGTAGGAAGTGTTTCCCCATAGGAAACAATGGGGCTACATTAGGAGCTGAACGCTGCTTTTTTGCAGGTGTTAGGTTTTTTTCAGCCGTCTTAGCCCCATTGTATCCTATGGGGAAATCGTGCACAAGCACGTTTTTCCAGCTTACCGCTACCGTAAGCAACGCTGGTATTACAGGTAGAAGTGGAGCTAAATTTTGCTCAGCGCTCACTTTTCTGAGGCTAACGTAGTCATTCAGAAAACTCGTAATACCAGCGTTGTTTAAAGTGAGCGCTGGAAAAAAGGGCTCGTTAGCAACGCAAGTTTTTACCGACAAAACTTGTAATCTAGCCGTATGTTTGTATTCCTATTTAGGTACTTACAAGAACTAGGCAGAGGCGTGCTTGGGGCTGATCGCCCTGCAGAGTATTTTTGGTGATCTGGAAAACATCAAGGTGAAGAGACAGGTAAGTCTAACACGTGTATTAGTGAACAATAGTTATTAGTGATGGATTATTGATAATTTCAAACAAACCTATACAAGCCAGGTAGTGAAATATATATATAAAATTTTGTCCGTCGCCCAAAATAGGCATTTAAATGTGATGGTTCGATTTTTTATATTTTAGATCATTGAAGTCACATTACAGAAAAAAGGATGCAAAGGCCACAGTGTCTGAAATTCAGGTATTGGTGAGGTAGGGAAAGGCAAAATAAAGGGCCTTGGGAGGGAAAGAGAAGAAAGGTGACATGAGGAAAAAGGATATAGGGGAACAACAAAGGAAGGGGAATAGGGGAGTGAGGGGAACACAAAAGAAGGGTCATGGTAAGGGAGAAGGATGAAATATATATATATATATATATTAACTAGTATTTATATAGCGTCTTTCTCCCAGTGGGACTCAAACTTTTGAAGCGTTTTTTCAGCGCTCCCTCTCGGAATTAACCAAATCGGCAGGTGAATAGTTATAGTTATTATTAATAAATGTAATAGTACTCTTTTGAGCAACATCAGAAGGATGAAGGGCTGAGTTGGCCCTGCTGGGATTTTCAACCTGTGACCTTTGAACAGGCTTTTGTAGTTAGGGCATTTTGTCAATTGAGCTACCTTACCAGCCTTATATAAAGTGTGATTTTGATTCTGTCATCTTTCACATACACAATTCACATACACAAGAAATGTATGTGGATGATGGAAGTTGAGTTATGACATATGTGTATGTAACTATGTATGCTGAATACAACTCCCGTCATACATGATCGTTGCCTTACAGATATGGGTCTTTCTTTATTTGTTTAAAAAAAAAAATCTGGAATATTAAATTGTAATAGCTAAAGGATAAATTGATTGTCTTGTCTTCCACTTTATTCCCTTGTATTTTTTTTATTTCCACACCCATGCAAAGTAATCAAAGTAATCGTATATTTAATTTTACTCACCAGCTCTCTGTTGCCTGACAGATTCGTCTCTCCTACTCGTGCTCCGGACACCTGTGACAACAGCTTCTGGAAGTAGTTTGTCCCAGACCTCCTTCTCCCAACTGTTAAAACGCACCGTCTTTAATGTGGAGTGCATGATCGACATTTTCCTCTTGACCATCGCCCTGCAATCATAATACCTAGAAATCAAATAAAAACATTTTTTTGGTTAGAAAATTTAAAAAATAAAAAATTTGAAAAACTATAATGACTTTATTTGAAAATAAGGATTTCTTACAGTTTGCATCTGATTCTTAACATCAAAAGAATACCAGCGGAGCTATTGGAAATTACTGACAGTGCCTGACCTGTACCCCGGATTTTTAGAGGTTTCAATAGTTATATTATAGAGATGGATAGATTAATAGAAATATATATATATATATATATATATATATATGTATATATAAATTTACAGGTTATAATTGTTGTTTTATATGCATGTAAGATTTAGGTATGTAACAAATAAATATTTAAAAAAAAAAAAAAGTTAGTACAGTGTTTGCTTATCTGGTATACATGGAAATGGACAATACAGTCAAAATAAAGGGTTTATTTTACAGGTAAGTATTTAGTTTTAAATAGGAATTATTTAGGTAATGATAGTAGGTTTAATTTAGATTTATTTTAATTATATTTAAGTTAGGGGGTGTTAGGGTTAAACTTAGGTTTAGGGGTTAATAAATTTAGTATAGTGGCGGCAACGTTGGGGGCGACAGATTAGGGGTTAATAAATGTAGGTAGGTGGCGGCGATCTTAGGGGCAGCATATTAGGGGTTAATAATATTTAACTATTGTTTGTGATGCGGGAGTGCGGCGGTTTAGGGGTTAATATGTTTATTATAGTGGTGGGGATGTCCGGAGCGGCAGATTAGGGGTTAATAAATTTAGTATAGTGGTGGCAATGTTAGGGGCGGCAGATTAGGGGTTAATAAGTGTAATATAGGTGGCGGCAATGTCGGGGCGGCAGATTAGGGGTTAATAAGTGCAATGTAGGTGGCGGTGATGTTGGGAGCGGCAGATTAGGGGTTAATAATTTTATTTTATTATTTGCCATCCGGGTGGGCCTTGGTTTAGGTGTTAATAGGTAGTTTATGGGTGTTAGTGTACTTTTTAGCACTTTAGTTATGAGTTTTATGCTACATCTTTGTAGTTTAAAACCCATAACTACTGACTTTCAGGTTACGGATCTTGTAGTTGGGCTGTACCACTCACTTTTTAGCATCCCAGGCAAACTCGTAATACCGGCGCTTTGGAAGTCCCATTGAAAAAGGATTTTTTAAAAAGCTGCGGTAATTACGTTGCATTAGGGCCAAAAAAGTGTGCGGTGCCTCTAAACCTGCAAGACTCATAATACCAGCGGTAGTGAAAAAGACCCTTAACGCTGCTTTTTCACTCATACCGCAAAACTCATAATCTAGCCGTATTTATTAAATAATAAAAATAAAATAAAAAATATGTTAAGAACATAGGAATGTAAAATATGCGTAATGCGTTTCATGTTTCACGCTTTGGCCTTCCTGGAATTCTGCAGCGTATTTGTGGCGAGGCTGATTCGCTGTAGTTATCAAGCCCTACAGCCCGGCAATAGTAGAATTTAGTGACGTAACATACGATCTGCTGGACCCAGTTACAGATGTTCTGAACGCAAGTTCGGCACAATCCGACTACTTTTGCTAGTTATCAAAGAACTAACAGGTACGATCGCCACTATTCCGGGCCAGCGTACCTGGTTTTCAATCCACCGCCCTGGAGGCGGTGGATCCCATAGGAATCAATGGGAGTCTGACAGCAGCGATAGCTCATGTTCGCTGCTGCCCGATATCCCATTGATTTCTATGGGAAGTGTCTGCACCTAACACCCTCACATGTACCCCGTGTCTAAACACCCCAAATCTGCCCCCCTATACCACCACCACCGACTTTATTCTTATTAACCCCTAAACCTCTGCCCCGACACCGCAGCCACCTACATTATACTATTAACCCCTAAACCCCGCCGCAACTATAATAAATATATGAACCCCTAAACCGCCGCTCCCGGACCCTGCCGCCACATATATTTTACTTATTAACCCTTAATCTGCCGCCTCCTATACCGCCGCCACCTACATAAAGTTATTAACCCCTATCCTGCCGATCCCGGACCCCGCCCCAAATAAATGAATTGTTTAACCCCTAAACCGCCGCACCCGGAGCCCTCCGCCACCTACATTACATTTATTAACCCCTATCCTGCCCCCCCCTACACCGCCGCCACCTACAGTACATTGATTAACCCCTAATCTATCCCCCTACACCGTCGCCACTATATTAAATGAATTAACTCCAAAACCTAAGTCTAACCCTAACCCTAACACCCCCTAACTTAAATATTATTTAAATTAATCTAAATAAATATTCCTATAATTAAATAAATTAATCCTATTTAAAACTAAATACTTACCTATAAAATAAACCCTAAGATAGCTACAATATAATTAATAATTACATTGTAGCTATTTTAGGGTTTACTTTTATTTTACAGGCAACTTTGTATTTATTTTAACTAGGTACAATAGCTATTAAATATTTAATAACTATTTAATAGCTACCTAGTTAAAATAATTACAAATTTACCTGTAAAATAAATCCTAACCTAAATTACAAATACACCTAACACTACACTATCAATAAATTAATTAAATTAACTACAATGATCTAAAATAAAATACAATTAAATAAACTAAACTATATTACAAAAAAAACAAACACTAAATTACAAAAAATAAAAAAATATTACAAGAAGTTTAATCTAATTACACCTAATCTAAGCCCCCTAATAAAATAAAAAATCCCCCCAAAATAAAAAAATTCCATACCCTATTCTAAACTAAATTACAAAGTAATCAGCTCTTTTACCAGCCCTTAAAAGGGCTTTTTGCGGGGCATTGCCCCAAAGTAATCAGCTCTTTTACCTGTAAAAAAAAATACAAGACCCCCCAACATTAAAACCCACCACCCACATACCCCTGCTCTAATACCCACCCAATCCCCCCTTAAAAAAACCTAACACTAATCCCCTGAAGATCACCCTACCTTGAGCCGTGTTCACACAGCCGGGCCGAATTCTTCATCCAATCCGGGCGATGTGGTCCTCCATCCGGCAGAAGTCTTCATCCAAGCGGGGCAGAAGAGGTCCTCCATCTGGCAGAAGTCTTCATCCATCCGCGGCTCCATCTTCAAGACTTCCGACGCGGAACATCCTCCTCGGCCGACGGACTAACGACGAATGAAGGTTCCTTTAAATGACGTCATCCAAGATGGCGTCCCTCAAATTCCGATTGGCTGATAGGAGGACCTCTTCTGCACCGCTTGGTGAGGACTTCTGCCAGATGGAGGACCACATAGCCCGGATTGGATAAAGAATTCGGCCCGGCTGGGTGAACACGGCTCAAGGTAAGGTGATCTTCTGTGGGTTAGTGTTAGGTTTTTTTAAGGGGGGATTGGGTGGGTTTTAGAGTAGGGGTGTGTGGGTGGTGGGTGTTAATGTTGGGGGGGGTCTTGTATTATTTATACAGGTAAAAGAGCTGATTACTTTGTCATTTAGTTTAGGATAGGGAATTTTATTATTTTGGTGGGGTTTTTTATTTTATTAGGGGGCTTAGATTAGGTGTAATTAGATTAAAATTCTTGTAATATTTTTTTATTTTTTGTAATTTAGTGTTTTTTTTGTAATATAGTTTAGTTTATTTAATTGTATTTTATGTTACATAATTGTAGTTAATTTATTTAATTAATTTATTGATAGTGTAGTGTTAGGTGTATTTGTAACTTAGCTTCGGATTTATTTTACAGGTAATTTTGTAATTATTTTAACTAGGTAGCTATTAAATAGTTATTAACTATTTAATAGATATTGTACCTAGTTCAAATAAATACAAAGTTGCCTGTAAAATAAATATAAATCCTAAAATAGCTACAATGTAACCATTAGTTATATTGTAGCTATATTAGGGTTTATTTTATAGGTAAGTATTTAGTTTTAAATAGGAATAATGTATTTAATTATAGTAATTGTATTTAGATTTATTTAAATTATATTTAATTTAGGGGGTGTTGGGGTTAGGGTTAGACTTAGGTTTAAGGGTTAATAACTTTATTATAGTAGCAGCGACATTGGGGGCGGCAGATTAGGGGTTAATAATTGTAGGTAGGTGGCAGCGATGTTAGGGAGGGCAGATTAGGGATTAATAAAATTTATTATAGTGTTTGCGAGGCGGTAGTGCAGCGGTTTAGGGGTTAATACATTTATTATAGTGGTGGCAATGTCCGGTCGGCATATTAGGAGTTAATAAGTGTAGGTAGGTGGCGGCGACGTTGGGAGCAGCAGATTAAGGGTTAATAAATATAATATAGGTGTTGGCGATGTTGGGTGCAGCAGATTAGGGGTTCATAGGGATAATGTAGGTGGTGGTGTGTCCGGAGCAGCAGATTAGGGGTTAATAATATAATGCAAGTGGCGATGATGTTGGGGGCGGCAGATTAGAGGTTAATAAGTGTAAGGTTAGGGGTGTTTAGACTCAGGGTTCATGTTAGGGTGTTAGGTGTAGACTTAGAAAGTATTTCCCCATAGGAAACAATGGGGCTACATTAGGAGCTGAACGCTGCTTTTTGCAGGTGTTAGGTTTTTTTCAGCCGTCTTAGCCCCATTGTATCCTATGGGGAAATCGTGCACAAGCACGTTTTTTCAGCTTACCGCTACCGTAAGCAACGCTGGTATTACAGGTAGAAGTGGAGCTAAATTTTGCTCAGCGCTCACTTTTCTGAGGCTAACGTAGTCATTCAGAAAACTTGTAATACCAGCGTTGTTTAAAGTGAGCGCTGGAAAAAAGGGCTCGTTAGCAACGCAAGTTTTTACCGACAAAACTTGTAATCTAGCCGTATGTTTGTATTCCTATTTAGGTACTTACAAGAACTAGGCAGAGGCGTGCTTGGGGCTGATCGCCCTGCAGAGTATTTTTGGTGATCTGGAAAACATCAAGGTGAAGAGACAGGTAAGTCTAACACGTGTATTAGTGAACAATAGTTATTAGTGATGGATTATTGATAATTTCAAACAAACCTATACAAGCCAGGTAGTGAAATATATATATAAAATTTTGTCCGCCGCCCAAAATAGGCATTTAAATGTGATGGTTCGATTTTTGATATTATAAATCATTGAAGTCACATTACAGAAAAAAGGATGCAAAGGCCACAGCGTCTGAAATTCAGGTATTGGTGAGGTAGGGAAAGGCAAAATAAAGGGCCTTGGGAGGGAAAGAGAAGAAAGGTGACATGAGGAAAAAGGATATAGGGGAACATCAAAGGAAGGGGCATAGGGGAGTGAGGGGAACACAAAAGAAGGGTCATGGTAAGGGAGAAGGATGAAATATATATATATATATATTAACTAGTATTTATATAGCGTCTTTCTCCCAGTGGGACTCAAACTTTTGAAGCGCTTTTTCAGCGCTCCCTCTCGGAATTAACCAAATCGGCAGGTGAATAGTTATAGTTGTTATTATTAATAAATTTAATAGTACTCTTTTGAGCGACATCAGAAGGATGAAGGGCTGAGTTGGCCCTGCTGGGATTTGAACCTGTGACCTTTGAACAGGCTTTTGTAGTCAGGGCATTTTGTCAATTGAGCTACCTTACCAGCCTTATACAAAGTGTGATTTTGATTCTGTCATCTTTCACATACACAATTCACATACACAAGAAATGTATGTGGATGATGGAAGTTGAGTTATGACATATGTGTATGTAACTATGTATGCTGAATACAACTCCCGTCATACATGATCGTTGCCTTACAGATATGGGTCTTTCTTTATGTGTTTTAAAAAAAAAATCTGGAATAGTAAATTGTAATAGCTAAAGGATAAATTGATTGTCTTGTCTTGCACTTTATTCCCTTGTATTTTTTTATTTCCACACCCATGCAAAGTAATCAAAGTAATCATATATTTCATTTTACTCACCAGCTCTCTGTTGCCTGACACATTCGTCTCTCCTACTCGCGCTCCGGACACCTGTGACAACAGCTTCTGGAAGTAGTTTGTCCCGGACCTCCTTCTCCCAACTGTTAAAACGCACCGTCTTTGATGTGGAGTGCATGATCGACATTTTCCTCTTGACCATCGCCCTGCAATCATAATACCTAGAAATCAAATAAAAACATTTTTTTGGTTAGAAAATTTAAAAAATAAAAAATTTGAAAAACTATAATGACTTTATTTGAAAATAAGGATTTCTTACAGTTTGCATCTGATTCTTAACATCAAAAGAATACCAGCGGAGCTATTGGAAATTACTGACAGTGCCTGACCTGTACCCCGGATTTTTAGAGTTTTCAATAGTTATATTATAGAGATGGATAGATTAATAGATATATATATATATATATATATATATATATATATATATATATATATATATATATATATATATATATATATATATACAGGGAGTGCAGAATTATTAGGCAAGTTGTATTTTTGAGGATTAATTTTATTATTGAACAACAACCATGTTCTCAATGAACCCAAAAAAACTCATTAATATCAAAGCTGAATAGTTTTGGAAGTAGTTTTTAGTTTGTTTTTAGTTATAGCTATTTTAGGGGGATATCTATGTGTGCAGGTGACTATTACTGTGCATAATTATTAGGCAACTTAACAAAAACAAATATATACCCATTTCAATTGTTTATTTTTACCAGTGAAACCAATATAACATCTCAACATTCACAAATATACATTTCTGACATTCAAAAACAAAACAAAAACAAATCAGTGACCAATATAGCCACCTTTCTTTGCAAGGACACTCAAAAGCCTGCCATCCATGGATTCTGTCAGTGTTTTGATCTGTTCACCATCAACATTGCGTGCAGCAGCAACCACAGCCTCACAGACACTGTTCAGAGAGGTGTACTGTTTTCCCTCCTTGTAAATCTCACATTTGATGATGGACCACAGGTTCTCAATGGGGTTCAGATCTGGTGAACAAGGAGGCCATGTCATTAGATTTTCTTCTTTTATACCCTTTCTTGCCAGCCACGCTGTGGAGTACTTGGACGCGTGTGATGGAGCATTGTCCTGCATGAAAATCATGTTTTTCTTGAAGGATGCAGACTTCTTCCTGTACCACTGCTTGAAGAAGGTGTCTTCCAGAAACTGGCAGTAGGACTGGGAGTTGAGCTTGACTCCATCCTCAACCCGAAAAGGCCCCACAAGCTCATCTTTGATGATACCAGCCCAAACCAGTACTCCACCTCCACCTTGCTGGCGTTTGAGTCGGACTGGAGCTCTCTGCCCTTTACCAATCCAGCCACGGGCCCATCCATCTGGCCCATCAAGACTCACTCTCATTTCATCAGTCCATAAAACCTTAGAAAAATCAGTCTTGAGATATTTCTTGGCCCAGTCTTGACGTTTCAGCTTGTGTGTCTTGTTCAGTGGTGGTCGTCTTTCGGCCTTTCTTACCTTGGCCATGTCTCTGAGTATTGCACACCTTGTGCTTTTGGGCACTCCAGTGATGTTGCAGCTCTGAAATATGGCCAAACTGGTGGCAAGTGGCATCTTGGCAGCTGCACGCTTGACTTTTCTCAGTTCATGGGCAGTTATTTTGCGCCTTGGTTTTTCCACACACTTCTTGCGACCCTGTTGACTATTTTGAATGAAACGCTTGATTGTTCGACGATCACGCTTCAGAGTGCTGCATCCCTCTGCAAGATATCTCACTATTTTTTACTTTTCTGAGCCTGTCATGTCCTTCTTTTGACCCATTTTGCCAAAGGAAAGGAAGTTGCCTAATAATTATGCACACCTGATATAGGGTGTTGATGTCATTAGACCACACCCCTTCTCATTACAGAGATGCACATCACCTAATATGCTTAATTGGTAGTAGGCTTTCGAGCCTATACAGCTTGGAGTAAGACAACATGCATAAAGAGGATGATGTGGTCAAAATACTCATTTGCCTAATAATTCTGCACTCCCTGTATATATATATATATATATATATATATATATATATATATATATATATATATATATATATATATATATATATATATATATAAATTCACAGGTTATAATTGTTGTTTTATATGCATGTAAGATTTAGGTATGTAACAAACAAATATTTAAAAAAAAAAAAAAAGTTAGTACAGTGTTTGCTTATCTGGTATACATGGAAATGGACAATAAAGTCAAAATAAAGTTTTATGATTCTGAATCAGATAGATTAGATAATTGGAAATGTAAAAGGACATGAAAAGAAAACAAAATATTTTTCATGATTTAGATAGAGGATATAATTTAAAGTAAATTTCGAATTTACTTCTATTTTCTAATTTATTTCATTCTCTTGGTATCATTTATTGAACAAAACACATGGGTGAGCCAATCAAAATTGAAATATATGTATATGCAGCCACCAATCAACAGCTAGAAAATAGCTTCTCTGCTGCTCCAAAGCTTGCTAGGAAAAAAATTCAACAAATGATAACAAGAGAAGGAAGATAATTAAATAATATGTTATTTGGAAAGTTATTTAATTAAAATTGAATTATCTATATGAATTATGGAAGGGACATGTTGGTTCATGTCCTTTTAAGTCAATTAATTTTATAATTGACTTTATATAAATTTACAGTCTTTTTATGTAATAACTTCCTGAGCATGTGCAGAAGCTCACAGGGTATATACATATAGTCTGTGATTGGATGATATCTGTCACATAATACAGGGGACGATAAACAAAAAATTGGTATAAAAAAAAAATTATATACATTTTAATTAAGTGTTAGAATTGCATTGTATTTTTATTAGCCACTTCTTAATTATGTTATTTGTTTATTAAACTGCATGAGCGGTCCTTTAATAATACAATATTTATATTATAAGGACAGGTATGTTTGGCTGATGCAGTCATGCGCATATTATACTAGAGAGTGAGACTGCAGCACGAGAAAAACATACCTGGCTTTAAAAAATATTACAACCAACGCTGAATGTGCAGTGGAGAGTAGAGGAAACTGTGCGAGAAAAGCATGAGGACGGCGCTGCTCAAAGTGAATTTGATAATATACATAAATTGAAAAGTATTAAAAAAATTATAACTGAATATTTAAAGGCACACTGAAACCAATTTTTTTCTATCACGATTCAGGTAGAGCATGCAATTTTAAGAAAATTTCTAATTTACTCCTATTATCTTTTTTCCTTCAGTCTCCTTGGATCTTTATTTGAAAAAGCAGGAATGTAAAGCTTACGAACTGGACCAATTTTTGGTTCAGCATCTTGAACAGCGATTGCTGATTGGTGGCAACATTTAGCCAACAATCATCAAGCACTACCCAGGTACTGACCCAAGGATGGGCTGGCTCATAGGCTTACGTTCATTCTTTTTCAAATAAAGATAGTTACCAAGGGGTTAATTTATCAAGCTCCGTACGGAGCTTCATGCCCCTGAGGCTCGCCGGAAAAGTTATGAAGCAGCTGTCGGCATTTATCGATGTGCGGCGGACATGATACGCTACATCTTATCATGTCCCCTTGCACATTAATACATTGACCCCCAAGAGAACACAGAAAATTTGATAATAGGAGCAAATTATAAAGTTGCTTAAAATTGATGCTCTATTGGAATCATGAAAGAAATAATTTTGGTTTAGTGTCCCTTTATGTTTGAATCTGACTTTGTGCCCCATAAAGTTGATTAAAGTTTATCCCTTTATTTATAAATCATGAGAAGACAAATATATATAATCCAAAAAATGAATATATTTGGTCATGGTTGGCCAAAGTTTCCATCTTTAATTCGGTAAAGAATAAAAAAGCCCTTAAATGGATAATAAACATTAAACACACAATTTTTATTTCAAGATAGAGATGAAAATTTAAGCAATTATATTATTTAATAGTAACTCATTATTTCTTCATTCACGTGGAATCTTTATTTGAAAGCAGGAATGAGCCTTTTTTGGGTTGATAACCTGGGTTGCACTTGCTTATTGGTTTGTTAAATGTTGCACCAATATCAAGCGCTAGCCAGGGTACTAAAACCAAAAATGGGCAGGCTCTGTCCTGTCCTTACCTTATCAACCTACAATTTCAAATAAAGATAACAAGATAAAAAAGAAAAATTAATAATAGGAGTAATTTAGAAAGTTGATTAAAAAATCAATGCTCTAGCAGAATCATGAAATAAATTTTTTTAGTTTACTATCCCGTTAAGCTTGACTTACATTCCTGCTTTTTCAAATAAAGATGCCATGACAATGAATAATAATATTAATTTAATTTATTTCTTTAGTTTACATATTTTGGCCTGTGTAGTATGCACACACAGGCTAGCACACACTAGAGTTATTTTTTTTTACTATAAAACAAAATAGTTTTTGAAACTTACCGGTGCTTGACACAGGCGGCTGTCCGGTCCACTGCTCCAACTGCAAAGACAGCATCACGAACTGTGTTTCATGCCGCTTGCTTTGCAGAGGACGAAACATTGGAGGAAAACAAGATGTGGTGGACTTTCAACACAGCAGACACAAGGGACAAATTTTCTTCTGGCGTAAAGGTTGGCCCTCTATGCATTGGTGAAGTGGCACGCTGCTGTTCCTTCTCAGCAGCACTAGAGTCTGACTCCTCAGAGGGTGTAAGTGGCCTCCTCCTCTTAAATTTTTTTTGGCACTGGTGTGCTTTTTTACTCCACCAGGCCTCTCCCTGTCCCTACCTACCCTCTCCCTAGTACATCCAAGGTCCCTATCCCTATGTACAGGGTGCCTATGACTAATCCTATGCCTATCCCGACCTCTATCACTATCCCTATTATTATTACTACTCTCCCTAGCTCCACTGTCCCTATCCCTACGTCCACTCTCTCTAATATCACTACCTCTACTCTCCCTAGTACTAACTACACTGTCCCTAACTCTACTGTCTCTATCACCACACTCCCAATTTCTCTAACAGACATTCTCCAATTTCAAACTGCTCTCTTCAACTCACAAAAATTAACCAAGATATAGATGGGTGTGGCTATAGTGTGTAGGAGTGATTCAAGCATAATTGTCAATCAGGCTGCCTGATTGGCAGCACAGTCTAAATATAAATATAATGATAAGTGCTTAAATAACATATTAAATGTATTTATAAATATATTACAGTCATTTAAAAGTGTAATACATTTATGAATAATATTGATATGATTTTATCTAATCGGTTGGAAATTTAAATCGAATGTATCCGAAATAATAGAACCAAATCATTTCTGAAATAACGATTTAACGGAAATTTGTCATAAATTACGATTTGGTCCGAAATTAATAACTTGAATTACGTTTCCGAATGAATCCGAATGAATGAATTAACAAAAATACGAATGAAACCGAAATGAATAACCAACGCATACCGAATTAATGTGACCGTATCGAACCGGAAAAAAAATGACCGAAACGAAACAAGTTTTTTGATCACGCACAAGTCTAATTGTAATTTTTATTTGGGATTATTTTAATTATGTTAAAGTTAGTGGGTGTTAGGGTTAGGGTTACGTTAGGGTTAGGGTTAGATTTAGGGTTAGGTTTAGGGGTTAATAACTTTAGTATAGTGGTGGCAACATGGGGGCAGCAGATTACGGGTTAATAAGAGTAGTTAGGTGGCGGCGATTTTGGAGGCAGTAGATTAGGGGTTAATAACAGTAATGTAGATTAGGGGTTAATAAGTGTATGTAGATGGCAATGACATTGGGGCAGCGGATTAGGGGTTAATAATATTTAACTAGTGTTTACGATGCAGGAGTGCATTGGGTTAGGGGTTAATATGTTTTTTTATAGTGGTGGCAATGTTCGGAGCGGGGTTAATAATTTTATTTTAGTGTTTGTGATGCGGGAGGGCCTCGGTTTAGGGGTTAATAGGAAGTTTATGGATGTTAGTGTACTATGTAACACTTTGGTTATGAGTTTTATGGTACAGTTTTGTAACGTAAAACCCATAACTACTGACTTTCAGGTGGAGGTACAGATCTTGTAGTTATAGGCTGTACCGCTCACTTTTTGGCCTGACAGGCAAACTCGTAATACCGGCGCTATGGAAGTCCCATTGAAAAAGGATTTTTTAAAAAGTGCGGTAGTTACGTTGTTTGATGGTCAAAAAAGTGTGCGGTACAGCTGTACCTACAAGACTTGTAATAGCAGCGGTGGTGAAAAAGCAGCGTTATGAGGCTTTTTGACTCATAACGCAAAACTCGTAATCTAGCCGAAAATCTTTATTAAGGTATAATGGGAGGAGACCGAAGGTGGGGGGGGGGGGGTATTTGCCTCCTGTCTTTAATAAAATCAAGATTATTTAGTTACCATAGGCTATAATACTCCAAATTGTATGGCAAGACAGGAGGCTTCATATTTTGCATTTTTAAGCACCTACAGAAGATCTTCAAAACAAAATAATCAATTTAAAAATTTGTCAGAGTTGAAGCTCTGATGTCCCTCTTGAGAACCCTGGGGGAGGAGGGATCTTTTAACCCCATTTTATCTTTAGGGAGGAGGTTCTATCACCCCTATATGAAAAGCCTGGGGGAGGAGGCTGGAGTTATGCCTCTACGTTGGACTGGGTGAGATAGGGCCTTTCGAAGCCAATTGCAAGGATAAAAGAGACTCAAATACTGAGCTAGAGCGTTAGAAGTCAGGGTTAGAGCGAGTCTCATTGGTATTAAGGGATACCTCTGAAGAGGGCTGAAGGTTGATTTAATACATCAGCAATGGCTGACTCAAAGAAGGCAAAATATCTACTTAGAAGTAGGAAGAGGATAGAAAAGTGAGACACAAGGAAGGAAGGGAATCATCCTCAGATGCCATGTAAAAGCCTAAAAGGGACAACTAGTCAAAACTAAACCCTCAAGATTCAGACAGGAATGCAATTTTAACAACTTTCCAATTTACAAGAATCAACAAATTTGCTTACTCTCTAGGAAATCTAAGAGGAAGGCTAAACCAGGGAGGCTAAAAAGCTAATATCTAAGCCAATGAACCGCTTCTTATCTCAGTGCATTCTGACAGATAAAGATGGAATCCTGGAACAAACTCAGGACCTAGGGTAAAGGAGCCCAACTTAAATCCACATGCTACAATTTCGTCCTGTCAAAAGCACTGAGACAAGGGAGTAGCCTGCAGAGACTGAGATACAAGGAAAATCCCAGAGAAAATATAACAGGGATGGATTTGCAAAACTGGAGGGAAACAAAGGGAGGTAAACAAAATACAATCAGACGAACAAAAGAACTCAGGCATGAACAGATAAAGATATTAGAGGAGTACTAAGAAAGAAACTGGTTAGTACAGAACAGATTAAACTGAACCCCTAAGTGAGACACCCAGGGGAGGGGCGTGAGGCTTTCCAAAGGCCTCTTGTGGGCAAAAGCTACACTGATTCTGAGTTGAAAGAGTCTGATGCATGGGAGACAGCTCTGGAGTGTGTCAGAGTGGTCTTATGATCTGCATCAGTAGAGGGGGGGGGGGGGTAGATTTACTTTAAGAGCGACAGCAAAGGCCAAATTAATATGAGCAAAAAAATCCTCTTTAGAAGAAGGACAGGGAATTGTAAGACCTTGAGAGATCTAATAGAGAGGGATTCCTTTACAGACGCCATTAAGAAAAATCTGTAAAAGGGACATTGTACACTAGATTTTTCTTTGCATAAATGTTTTGTAGATGATCCATTAATATAGCCCATCTGGAAGAATTTTAAAGAAAATGTATCATTTATATTTAAATAACATTGCAGTGAATTTCAGATTCCTAACCAAGCTCCACAGTGTCAATATATACCCATGCACACACATATATACACATACATAACATTTACATGAATACACCTAGACATGTAATTATACACACACTCACATGGGCACATGCATATATGCACCTACATATGTATACCTAAAAACAAGTATAGGAACACACATACACATACTGTATATATATATATATATATATATATATATATATATATATATATATATATATATATATATATATATATATACCTTTGCTCGTTTTTATGTATGCATATGAAAGTGAGTATATGTGGGTGTATGTATATATTTATATATATATATATATATATATATATATATATATATATATATATACAGTATGTGTATGTGTGTTCCTATACTTGTTTTTAGGTATAAAAACGAGCAAAGGTATATATATATATATATATATATATATATATATATATATATGTATACACACAAAGACATGTATACATACACACACACTGCACAAATATTCAACACATATACTATTAATAAGACATAGGCATGAGTGATGCATATGCTATCTGCACACAATAAAGCCTTAATAAAGGTTATAAACCCAAAAACAGTAAAGCCTTCCTACAGGTTTATAATATAAAATAGTTTCATGTAGGCAAAAATTACTTAAGTATTAAGAAATAGCCTTAAAACAGGCTTATATATGATATAGGCTAATATATATATTTTTTAATATCACCTTAAAACAGGTTTATCATATAATCTAGCCTAATATAAGCCAATTTATCCTAAAATGATAAGTACAGCATTGAAGTTTAATTATATTATTAGGAAGATGTGAGTAACATAAGGGAATTATCATTTTTTTTAGAATGTGTAGAAAACTCATTCATTTTCCTAAAAAATACCCATACATTAGAATCCAATCACAGGCAGCTTGCGCACCTTGCTGTCACCAAACTACAGCCTGATGCGCGTCTGCCGAAGCCCGGAGGAGAGAGGGACAACACGCTATTCACGAACCTCATGATAGGCTGAGAGGAGAGAGGCCTGTAACACCCGCGTGTGCAACCATAGCGCCAAACCACGTGGAAGTGTTCAGGCCGAGATCATTAGGTGGAGGCCAGAAGTGGATGAGACGTCGGAGAGATAGTGCGTCTGAAAGCTGGCCAAGTCCCCTCCTATTGATCCTGGAAGCGATGGTAGAAGAGGGATCCGGTGCGGCCTGGAGTACAGTCCTGTAACGTGCATGGCCTGGAGTTCGGGCAGGGATTGTTAGGAGGAGGCCAGAAGCGGCCAAGACATCAAAAGAAATGCATCTGATAACAGGCCAAAGATCTCCTCCTAACGATTCCGGAAACAGGATGAAAGAGATCCGAAGCGGCCCGTATAGTAGAACGGGTTGCACCAGAAAGATTGCAAAATTCATGCAGCGGTATAAAGTATAAAGCCGCTGCACACACTATGGGGAATATTTATCAAGCTCGGCATGGAGCTTGATGCCCCGTGTTTCTGGCGAGCCTTCAGGCTTGCTAGAAACACAAGTTTTGAAGCAGCGGTCTAAAGAGGTTTGACACACAATTTTTTACAATCTAAGACAAAGCTATAAAATATATAACTAACTTAAGAGATAGAAAATGAAAATAGTAAAATGTTATTTGCTTCAGAAGATGAAAGCACAGATTACCACATTAATTATGATAAAAGTTTTTTTAAATTAAAATACATCACCTGCTGTCTGTAAGGCAGCAAAGAAAAGAGAGCTTCTGGCCTATATTTTACTATTTTCTATTTCAGAACATAGGAATGAAACCTATATTAGTGATTTACAGTATTCTTATACAAAGATAAACAGATTAGAGACTTATAAGAATCAAAGTATATTAAAATGTGAGGAAAAAATAATACCTAACCTGCTGTCTGGAAGCAGCAAAGAAAAGAGGAAGTGCTGGACTTGTTCATTACAGTTTATTAGGCTGCTGAGTGCTGATTGGTGCAGTCTTGTTCATTACAGTTTATTAGGCTGCTGGGTGCTGATTGGTGCAGTCTTGTTCATTACAGTTTATTAGGCTGCTGAGTGCTGATTGGTGCAGTCTTGTTCATTACAGTTTATTAGGCTGCTGAGTGCTGATTGGTGCAGTCTTGTTACTATCGGCTCGATTACAATGTTTTGCGGTATGAGTGAAAAAGCAGTGTTAAGGCTCTTTTTCACTACCGCTGGTATTACGAGTCTTGCAGGTTTAGGGGCACCGCACACTTTTTTGGCCTTAACGCAACGCAATTACCGTAGCTTTCAAAAAGTCCTTTTTCAATGGGACTTCCTTTGCGCTGGTATTACGAGTCTGCCTGGGAGGCCAAAAAGTGAGCGGTACACCCTATACCGCCAAGATCGATACCGTAAATTGAAAGTCAGTAGTTATGAGTTTTGCGCTACAAAACTGTACCATAAAACTCATAACTAAAGTGCTAAAAAGTACACTAACACCCATAAACTATCTATTAACCCCTAAACCGAGGCCCTTCCGCATCGCAAACACTAAAATTAATTTATTAACCCTTAATCTGCCGCTCTGGACATCGCCGCCACTAGAATAAACATATTAACCCCTAAACCGCCATACTCCTGCGTCACAAACACTAGTTAAATATTATTAACCCCTAATCTGCCGCCCCTAACATCGCCGCCACCTACCTACATTTATTAACCCCTAATCTTCAGCCATTAATGTTGCCGTCATTATACTAAATTTATTAACCCCTAAACCCAAGTCTAACCCTAACCCTAACACCCCCTAACTTAAATATAATTAAAATAAATCTAAATAAAACCTACTATCTTTACCTAAATAATTCCTATTTACAACTAAATACTTACCTGTAAAATAAACCCTAAGCTAGCTACAATATAACTAATTGTTACATTGTAGATAGTTTAGGGTTTATTTTTATTTTACAGGCAAGTTTGTATTTATTTTAACTAGGTAGACTAGTTAGTAAATAGTTATTAACTATTTAATAACTACCTAGCTAATATAAATACACATTTACCTGTAAAATAAAAACCTAACCTGCCTTACACTAACACCTAACCTTAAACAACAATTAAATCAATTACATTAATTAGATACAATTACCTAAATTACAAAAAACCCCCACTAAATTACACAAAATAAAAAAAAGAAATTATCAGATATTTAAATTTATTACACCTAATCTAATAGTCCTATCAAAATAAAAAAAAGACCCCCCCAAAATAAAAAAAACCTAGCCTAAACTAAACTATCAATAACCCTTAAAAGGGCCTTTTGTGGCGCATTGCCCCAAAGAAATCAGCTCTTTTACCTGTAAAAAAGAATGCAAACACCCCCCCAACAGTAAAACCCACCACCACACAACCAACCCCCCAAATAAAATGCTAACTAAAAAAAACTAAGCTCCCCATTGCCCTGAAAAGGGCATTTGGATGGGCATTGCCCTTAAAAGGGCATTTAGCTCTTTTTCCGCCCAAAAGCCCTAATCTAAAAATAAAACCCACCGAATAAACCCTTAAAAAAACTTAACACTAACCCCCGAAGATCCACTTACAGTTTTTGAAGACCCAACATACATCCTCAATTAATCCGGCAGAAGTCTTCAACGAAGCAGCAGAAGTCTTCATCCAACCGGGCAGAAGTCTTCATCCAGACGGCATCTTCTATCTTCATCCATCAGGCGTGGAGCGGGTACTTCTTCAACTTCTTATGATGACTCTTCCAGAATGAAGGTTCCTTTAAATGACGTCATCCAAGATAGTGTCCCTTGAATTCTGATTGGCTGAATTCAAGGGATGCCATCTTGGATGACTTCTGCCGGCGTCGCTGAGGATGGATGTCGGGTCTTCAAAAACTGTAAGCGGATATTCGCTTTTTTTAAGGGTTTATTGGGTGGGTTTTTTTCTATTAGTGCTTTTGGGCGGAAAAAGCGCTAAATGCCCTTTTAAGGGCAATGTCCATCCAAATGCCCATTTCAGGGCAATTGGGAGCTTAGGTTTTTTAGGATTTGATTTGGGGGGTTGGTTATGTGGGTGGTGGGTTTTACTGTTGGGGGTTTGTTGGGGGTTTGTTTGTATTTTTTTTAGTAAAAGAGCTGATTTCTTTGGGGCAATGCCCCACAAAAGGCCCTTTTAAGGGCTATTGGTAGTTTAGTTTAGGCTAGGGTTTTTTTTATTTTGGAGGGCTTTTTTTTATTTTGATAGGGCTATTAGATTAGGTGTAATTAGTTTAAAAATCTGAAAATTTATTTTTTTATTTTGTGTAATTTAGTGGGGTTTTTTTTGTAATTTAGTAAATTGTATTTAATTAATTTAATTGATTTAATTGTAGTGTAAGGTTAGGTGTAAGTGTAAGGCAGGTTAGGTTTTATTTTACAGGTACATTTGTAAAATAAAAATAAACCCTAAGCTAGATAAAATGTAACTATTAGTTATATTGTAGCTAGCTTAGGGTTTATTTTACAGGTAAGTATTTAGTTCTAAATAGGGATTATTTAGGTAATGATAGTAGGTTTCATTTAGATTTATTTTAATTATATTTAAGTTAGGGGGTGTTAGGGTTAGGGTTAGACTTAGGTTTAGGGGTTAATAAATTTAGTATAGTGGTGGCGACATTGGGGGCGGCAGATTAGGGGTTAATAAATGTAGGTAGGTGGCGGCGATGTTAGGGGTGGCAGATTAGGGGTTAATAATATTTAACTAGTGTTTGCGATACGGGAGTGCAGCGGTTTAGGGTTTAGGAATTATAATGTAGGTGTCAGCGATGTTGGGGGCAGCAGATTAGGGGTTAATAAGTGTAAGATTAGGGGTGTTTAAACTCGGGGTTCATGTTAGGGTGTTAGGTGTAAACATACATTTTGTTTCCCCATAGGAATCAATAGGGCTGCGTTACTGAGCTTTACACTGCTTTTTTGCAGATGATAGACTTTTTTTCAGCCGGCTCTCTCCATTGATGTCTATGGGGAAATCGCGCACGAGCACGTACAACCAGCTTACCGCAGCTTTCAGCAGCGCTGGTATTGGAGTGCTCTATGGAGCTCAATTTTGCTTTACGCTCACTTCTTGCCTGATAACGCCGGGTCTTTGTAAACCTGTAATACCAGCTCTGTAGGGAAGTTAGCGTTGCAATAACTTGCAAGTTATTATCGAGCATCTCTTCCTGCAAAACTCGTAATCTAGCCGTATGTTATTTATTTTTTCTCTGTATGTTTTCTTTGCTGCTGTTTGGATTCAGTAAAGATTTGATGCAAACACCTAACACCTAACCCCTCTCTTAACTAACTAACTAAAACATAGATTACGAATTTTGCGCTATGTTGGGTGCGTAATGAACGCAATAAAATGAGAGGTACTGCACTCTCCATAGCGCTGCCATTATGAGTTACTGAAAAACCTCTTTGTGCTGTGCTTTATGGTGCATTAAGCCAAGGGCTGAGTTTACGTGCTCGTGCACGCTTTCCCTCATAGATATCAATGGGGAGACAGTGTTAGAAAAAAACGAACACCTGCCGTAACGCAACCCCTTTATTGTCTATTGTTACAGAAGCATTAGTTATTTTGTTGTGAAAAGCTTATTTCCCAGCAGCAATGCCTGAACCAGCAAGCCAGCGCCTAAGAAGGGCTCCAAGAAAACCGTAACAAGTTTCATTTCATAAAGAGTTAACTCTTTTTTTTTCAGCTTTTAGAAACTATTGTCTAATCACCTCTGGAGCCAGACTGCTAATTGATAAGATGAACTTGTAAACTTGTTATCTTAAGTACTGTAATCCTATTGTGGCCTGTCAAAGGACAGTGCTCTCTATCTAAATGTGTGATGGGGGATTTTGTGCTTCCCCCCCTCTCCCCCTGGGAGTGCCCTGTGTGCATGTAACCTTAATAAAAAGCAGGCTGGGCATCCCAGTCCTGAGTTCTTGTTTTGACCCTCAATCGCAGCGTTGACTCGTTTTTGTGGGCAGAAGGGTATCCTAGCTGTACTGCAGCTAAGGGAGATTATTCTATATTTGCGAGACTCATATAGAATACTATGGAAAGCAGCTTCTCCCCTCTTTAGCAATAGGGATCCAGGCTACTAAGCGGTCCATCTCTCAGCGAGACTAAGGGTAACCGTAACATCTATGTTTAACCCCTAAACCGCTGCCCTATGCATCGCTAACACCTAAATAAACCTAATAACCCCTAAACCACCGGCCCCCCACGTTGCAATTAATCAACTAAACTAAAGTTACAATATACCTATCTTTAAATAAATAAAAACTAACCTGTGAAATAAAAAAACTAACATTAAACTATAAATTAACCTAACATTACTATTCTAATACAATAAAAAAACTACCAATTAAAAAACATTAATTACAAATTTAAAAAAAAACTAACACTATGAAAAAAATAAAAAAAATCCAACATTCCAAAAAATAATAAACACTAGAAATACAAAAAACAAAAAACTCTGGCCTAGATTTAGAGTTTGGCGGTAGCCGTGAAAACCAGCATTAGAGGCTCCTAACGCTGGTTTTAGGCTACCGCCGGTATTTGGAGTCAGTCAGGTAAGGGTCTAACGCTCACTTTTCAGCCGCGACTTTTCCATCCCGCAGATCCCCTTACGTCAATTGCGTATCCTATCTTTTCAATGGGATCTTTCTAACTCCGGTATTTAGAGTCGTGTCTGAAGTGAGCGTTAGAATTCTAACGACAAAACTCCGGCCGCAGAAAAAAGTCAGTAGTTAAGAGCTTTCTGGGCTAACGCCGGTTTATAAAGCTCTTAACTACTGTGCTCTAAAGTACACTAACACCCATAAACTACCTATGTACACCTAAACCGAGGTCCCCCCACATCGCCGCCACTCGATTAAATTTTTTTAACCCCTAATCTGCCGACCGCCACCTACGTTATACTTATGTACCCCTAATCTGCTGCCCCTAACACCGCCGACCCCTATATTATATTTATTAACCCCTAACCTGCCCCCCACAACGTCGCCGCCAGCTACCTACAATAATTAACCCCTAATCTGCCGACCGCAAAGAGCCGCCACCTACATTAGAGCTATGTACCCCTAATCTGCTGCCCCTAACACCGCCGACCCCTATATTATATTTATTAACCCCTAATCTGCCCCCCTCAAGTCACCTCCACCTGCCTACACTTATTAACCCCTAATCTGCCGAGCGGATCTCACCGCTACTATAATAAAGTTATTAACCCCTAATCCGCCTCACTCCCGCCTCAATAACCCTATAATAAATAGTATTAACCCCTAATCTGCCCTCCCTAACATCGCCGACACCTAACTTCAATTATTAACCCCTAATCTGCCGACCAAATCTCGCCGCTATTCTAATAAATGGATTAACCCCTAAAGCTAAGTCTAACCCTAACACTAACACCCCCCTAAGTTAAATATAATTTAAATCTAACGAAATAAATTAACTCTTATTAAATAAATTAATCCTAATTAAAGCTAAATACTTACCTGTAAAATAAACCCTAATATAGCTACAATATAAATTATAATTATATTATAGCTATTTTAGGATTTATATTTATTTTACAGGTAACATTGTATTTATTTTAACCAGGTACAATAGCTATTAAATAGTTAAGAACTATTTAATAGCTAAAATAGTTAAAATAATTACAAAATTACCTGTAAAATAAATCCTAACCTAAGTTACAATTAAACCTAACACTACACTATCAATAAATTAATTAAATAAAATACCTACAATTACCTACAATTAAACCTAACACTACACTATCAATAAATTAATTAAATACAATATCTACAAATAAATACAATGAAATAAACTAACTAAAGTACAAAAAATAAAAAAGAACTAAGTTACAAAAAATAAAAAAATATTTACAAACATCAGAAAAATATTACAACAATTTTAAACTAATTACACCTACTCTAAGCCCCCTAATAAAATAACAAAGACCCCCAAAATAAAAAAAATGCCCTACCCTATTCTAAATTACTAAAGTTCAAAGCTCTTTTACTTTACCAGCCCTGAACAGGGCCCTTTGCGGGGCATGCCCCAAAGAATTCAGCTCTTTTGCCTGTAAAAAAAAACATACAATACCCCCCCCCCCAACATTACAACCCACCACCCACATACCCCTAATCTAACCCAAACCCCCCTTAAATAAACCTAACACTAAGACCCTGAAGATCTTCCTACCTTGTCTTCACCATGCCAGGTATCACCGATCGTTCCAGGCTCCGAAATCTTCATCTAAGCCCAAGCGGGGGCTAGAGATCCATCATCCGACGGCTGAAGAAGTCCAGAAGAGGGTCCAAAGTCTTCATCCTATCCGGGAAGAAGAGTAGATCCTGACCGGCAACCATCGTCTTCCAAGCGGCATCTTCTATCTTCATCCGATGAGGACCGGCTCCATCTTGAAGACCTCCACCGCGGACCCATCTTCTTCCGACGACTTCCCGACGAATGACGGTTCCTTTAAGGGACGTCATCCAAGATGGCGTCCCTCGAATTCCGATTGGCTGATAGGATTCTATCAGCCAATCAGAATTAAGGTATCAGCCAATCAGATTGAGCTCGCATTCTATTGGCTGATCGGAACAGCCAATAGAATGCAAGCTCAATCTGATTGGCTGATTGAATCATCCCTTAAAGCAGCGGTTCCCAACCTGGGGGTACTTGGCAGGCCGGTTGGGGGTACGCAAAAATATTGTTGGTAATGGTGGAAGATGCGGGGGGGGCACTCTCAATGGGTCATCAACTAATAAGCATCGTGGAACTGTGGAAGGAAGGAGCATTTAGCCGGAAAGTGACAAATGAAGTCCTGGCCTGGCATATAGGCAGATGGCAGCCCCTGCACCTGAAATATGTGGACCGGGTGTGGATGACTCCGGTCCACATATTAATGATCACCCTGTGTCACCAGACAGCTTAGCCTCCTGCTCCACCCACCTCTGTCCCATGCACACAATTTTGACTGCAAGTGCTCAAATAGAAGCGGCACTGCAGCAGCATAGCTGCATGGACACTTGTGATAGAGCCGTTGAGATTGCGAGTCAAACAGGCAAGGCAGGTCTGCATCCCCAAATAAGTTATAGTCAGTGCCGGTAAGTAAAGTACTGCTTCTAGTGCTTGCTTGATTCAGACAGCTTCACTTCCAACTAAAAATGTTCATAGTGGCTGGGTGGTTAATATCGATCTGATCTCACAAATTTAAATATTTATTTTTATGATCATTACTCCCCCCCAGGGCCTTGTTTAGGAGCAACCAGGTAGCTGCCAGGGGCACCAGCCACACAGCAGGACTCCTGAGAATAAGATCTGAGCTTTAATCCTGTTGATACACGTACAGTCGTATGCAATTCAGGTATAGCTTACCTCCCCTATAAAAAAGTGCTTCCTTTATTTTGAGGGATGGGTGGGGGTAATGAAGAGAGGGGGTACTCATAAATGAAAAGCCTAATCAAGGGGTACAGGAGAGAAAAAAGGTTGGGAACCGCTACCTTAAAGGAACCGTCATTCGTCGGGAAGTCGTCGGAGAAGAAGGATGGATCCGCGATGGAGGTCTTCAAGATGGAGCCGGTCCTCATTGGATGAAGATAGAAGATGCCGCTTGGAAGAAGATGGTTGCCGGTCCAGATCTATTCTTCTTCCCGGATAGGATGAAGACTTTGGACCCTCTTCTGGACTTCTTCAGCCGTCGGATGATGGATGTCTAGCCCCCGCTTGGGCTTGGATGAACATTTCGGAGCCTGGAGCGATCGGTGATACCTGGCATGGTGAAGACAAGGTAGGAAGATCTTCAGGGGCTTAGTGTTAGGTTTATTTAAGGGGGGTTTGGGTTAGATTAGGGGTATGTGGGTGGTGGGTTGTAATGTTGGGGGGGGGTATTGTATTTTTTTTTTACAGGCAAAAGAGCTGAATTCTTTGGGGCATGCCAGGCAAAGGGCCCTGTTCAGGGCTGGTAAGGTAAAAGAGCTTTGAACTTTTGTAATTTAGAATAGGGTAGGGCATTTTTTTATTTTGGGGGTCTTTGTTATTTTATTAGGGGGCTTAGAGTAGGTGTAATTAGTTTAAAATTGTTGTAATATTTTTCTAATGTTTGTAAATATTTTTTTATTTTTTGTAACTTAGTTCTTTTTTATTTTTTGTACTTTAGTTAGTTTATTTAATTCTATTTATTGGTAGGTATTGTATTTAATTAATTTATTGATAGTGTAGTGTTAGGTTTAATTGTAGATAATTGTAGGTATTTAATTAATTTATTGATAGTGTTAGGTTTAATTGTAACTTAGATTAGGATTTATTTTACAGATACAAAGTTGCCTGTAAAATAAATATAAATCCTAAAATAGCTATAATATAAATATAATTTATATTGTAGCTATATTAGGATTTATTTTACAGGTAAGTATTTAGCTTTAAATAGGAATAATTTATTTAATAAGAGTTAATTAATTTCGTTAGATTTAAATTATATTTAACTTAGGGGGGTGTTAGGGTTAGGGTTAGACTTAGCTTTAGGGGTTAATACATTTATTAGAATAGCGGTGAGCTCCAGTCGGCAGATTAGGGGTTAATGTTTGAAGTTAGGTGTCGGCGATGTTAGGGAGGGCAGATTAGGGGTTAATACTATTTATTATAGGGTTAGTGAGGCGGATTAGGGGTTAATAACTTTATTATAATAGCGGTGCGGTCCGGTCGGCAGATTAGAGGTTAATAAGTGTAGGCAGGTGGAGGCGACGTTGTGGGGGGCAGATTAGGGGTTAATAAATATAATATAGGGGTCGGCGATGTTAGGGCAGCAGATTAGGGGTACATAGGGATAATGTAAGTAGCGGCGGTTTACGGAGCGGCAGATTAGGGGTTAATAATAATATGCAGGGGTCAGCGATAGCGGGGGCGGCAGATTAGGGGTTAATAAGTGTAAGGTTAGGGGTGTTTAGACTCGGGGTACATGTTAGAGTGTTAGGTGCAGACGTAGGAAGTGTTTCCCCATAGCAAACAATGGGGCTGCGTTAGGAGCTGAACGCGGCTTTTTTGCAGGTGTTAGGTTTTTTTTCAGCTCAAACAGCCCCATTGTTTTCTATGGGGGAATCGTGCACGAGCACGTTTTTGAAGCTGGCCGCGTCCGTAAGCAACTCTGGTATCGAGAGTTGCAGTGGCGGTAAATATGCTCTACGCTCCTTTTTTGGAGCCTAACGCTGCCATTCTGTGAACTCTCAATACCAGAGTTATTTAAAAGGTGCGGCCAGAAAAAAGCCAGCGTTAGCTACGCGGGTCGTTACTGACAAAACTCTAAATCTAGCCGTCTAAGATTACAAAAAATAATAAACGCAATTATCAAAAATAAAAACAATTACAGCCCTATTAATAGCCCTAAAAAATAAAAGAGCCCCCCCCCCCAAAATAAAAACACCCCCTTCACATACAATAAACTACCAATAGCCCTTAAAAGGGCCTTTTGTAGTGCATTGTCCTAAGTTAAACAGCTCTTTTGCATTAAAATATTACAAAATTCCCCCTAAAAATAAACTCCCCCACCCAACCAACCCCCCAAAATAAAAAACCTAAGTCTAAAAAAAAACCTAAGCTACCCATTGCCCCTAAAGGGGCATTTGTATGGGCATTGCCCTTAAAAGGGCATTCAGCTCTTTTACTTTGCCCATCCGTGATCTGAAAAAACAAACAAACTCACTAACTCCATAAAATCTACTCATGGTTCCTGAAGTCCGTCATCCATCTTCATTCAGGCGTCGCCATCTTCATCCATCGCAGGGCCATCTTCTTTCTTCATCCCGGTGTCGAGAAGCTGTGGAGGCACGGAGCTGTAGAGGCACGGAGCTTCTTTGCCGGTGGGGCGTACATCCAGTGTGAAAGATCCTTTTCATACGGTTACCACCATACATTTTCAAATCAGCCAATGTCCCCACGATGGATGATGATGTCGCCGCCTGGATGAAGACTTCTCGCTGCCTGGATGAAGATGGATGTCCAGACTTCAGAAGCCGTGAGAAGATTTTATGGGTTAGTTTTTTTTTAATTTATTTGGGTGGGGGTTTTGTTAGATTAGGGATGGGCACTGTAAAAGAGCTGAATGCCATTTTAAAGGCAATGGGTAGCTTAGGTTTTTTTTTAGACTTAGGTGTTTTTATTTTAGGGGGTTGGTTGGGTGGGAGGTTTTACTTTTAGGGGGGACTTTGTAATATATATATATATATATATATATATATATTTTTTTTTTTTTAATTTTATTTATCACTAACATAAGGTACATTAGTAAAACAAATCTTAGTAATACACCACGCAGGGTGTGATAAAGGATTACAAAATTGATAAAGCATTAGAAAGAAATGTAACAGTATACATTCAGCTAGATTACGAGTTTTAAGAGCTATAGGGATTTTAACGACCACCACAAAAGAGGTGTTATTTCCCCTCCCTATAGCGCTGGTATTTTAAAAAAGCAGGCTTGTGCGGGCGATACGGTTGCGTTGAGCTCCATACCCCCCTGAAATCAAGCGCTGCTGTTACGTGCTGGTGCACGATTTTCCCATAGACATCAAAAAAATGTCTAACACCTGTGATCGCAGAATGAAAAGCTCTGTAACGCAGCCCCATTGATGTCTATGGGGAAAATAAAACTAATGTTTAAACCTAACACCCTAACATAAACCCCGAGTCTAAACACCCCTAATCTGCTGCCCCCGACATCGCCGCCACCTACATAATGTTATTAACCCCTAATCTGACCCCCCAATATTGCTGCCACCTACATAAAACTATTAACCCCTAATCTGCTGCTCCCGATGTTGCCGCCACTATACTAAAGTTATTAACACCTAAACCTCTGGCCTCCCACATCACTACCATTAAATAAATCCATTAACCCCTAAACCTAACACTAAACCTAACACTAACCCTAACGTAACCTTAAGCCTAACACCCCCTAACTTTAACATAATTAAAATACAGCTAAACTAAATGTACAATTATTAACTAAATAATATCTATTTAAAACTAAATAGTTACCTGTGAAATAAAACCTAAGATAGCTATACTATAACTAATAGTTATATTGTAGCTAGCTTAGGTTTTATTTTTATTTCACAGGTAACATCGTAACATAGTAGATGAGGTTGAAAAAGACCGAAGTCCATCAAGTTCAACTTATACAACTCTAAAATACTTACAAAAAGCTCCAGTTAAGCTTAAATAATCCCACTAAAAGGTGACCCATTTAATACTAGCAATCATATCCATGAATTTTGTTTATATACAGAAATCCAAACAATTTTTAAATGTATCTAGGATATTGTCTTTCACCACCTCCTTTGGTAATTTTATTGCTCTTACAGTGAAAAAAGTTTCCGTTGCAGGAGATTAAATCTCCTTTCCTCCAACCTTAAATTGTAACTTCTGGTCACAAACAATTTTCTTGGAATAAGCAGAGCTTCTGCCATCTCTGTATATGGGCCTTGAATATGTTTATATAAAGTAATCATAAGTAAGTTATATAAAGTAATCATGTCATCTCTCAAGCGCCTTTTTTCTAAAGAAAACAGACCCAGTTTGGCTAGCCTCTCCTCATAGTTTAAATTCTTCAATCGTCTTATTAGCTTTGTGGCCCTTCTCTGAACTTTTTCTAGTTCTGCAGTATCTTTTTTTGCGATCGGTCCCCAGAACAGCACTCCATACTCAAGGTGAGGTCTTACCAGGGCTTTATATAGTGACATAATTATGCTTTCCACCCTTGACTCAATGCCTCTTTTAACACATGCTAGTATCTTATTAGCCTTTGAAGTCGCTGCCCTGCATTGTGCACCAATCTTTAGATTGTTATTTATTACTACCCGCAAATCCCTTTCCTCCTTTGTTTTGCTAAGTCTTGTCCCATTTAAATAAAACACTGCCTGCTTATTTTTACTTCCAAAATGTAGAACCTTGCATTTTCCCATATTAAAGTGACAGACTAGTCCAAAATAAACTTTCATGATTCAGATAGGGTATGTAATTGTAAACAGTTTTCCAATTTACTTTTATCACCAATTTTGATTTGTTCTCTTGGTATTCTTAGTTGAAAGCTTAACCTAGGAGGTTAATATGATAATTTCTTAGACCTTGAAGGCCACCTCTTTTCAGAATGCATTTTAACTTTTTTTACCACTGGAGGGTGTTAGTTCATGTGTTTCATATAGATAGCACTGTGCTCATGCACGTGAAGTTATCTGGGAGCAGGCACTGATTGGCTAAACTGCAAGTCTGTCAAAAGAACTGAAAAAAAGGGGCAGTTTGCAGAGGCTTAGATACAAGATAATCACAGAGGTTAAAAGTATATTAATATAACTGTGTTGGTTATGCAGAACTGGTGAATGGGTAATAAAGGGATTATCTATATTTTAAAACAATAAAAATTCTGGTGTAGACTGTCCCTTTAAATCTTATTTTCCATTTACCTGCCCATACTTCTAATTTTTGCAGGTCCTTTTGTAACAAAAGTTCATCCTGCTCTGACATAATGACCTTACTTAGTATCATCTGCAAAAATAGAGATGTCGCTATTTAATCCTTGCTCCAAGACATTTATAAAAATATTAAAAAGAACAGGGCCCAGTACTGATCCCTGGGGGACTCCACTGATTACCTTTGTCAAATCTGAGTATGATCCATTTACTACTACTCGTTGCTCCTTATCTTTTATCCAGTTATTTATCCATGACTCATGGACCATGAGCTATCATTTTCAGCTATTCCCAGTCCCTTAATTTTGTGCATTAATCTCTCATGTGGCACTGTATAAAACGCCTTTGCAAAATCTAAGTATATCACATCAAATGACTAGTTAGTAAATAGTTATTAACTATTTACTAACTACCTAGCTAAAATAAATACAAACTTACCTGTGAAATAAAACCTAACCTGCCTTAAACTAAAACCTAACATTACAAAAAAAATAAACACTAAAATTACTAAAAATAAAAATAACTAAATTACATAAAAAAACAAACATTAAATTACAAAAAATAAGAAAAAACTTTATCAAAAATAAAAAATAATTACATCTAATCTAATAGCCCTATCAAAATAAAAAAGCCCCCCCCAAATAAAAAACCCTATCCTAAAATAAACTACCAATGGCCCTTAAATGGGCCTTTTGTGAGGCATTGCCCCAAAGATATCAGCTCTTTTACCTGCAAAAAAAATACAAACACCCCCTAACAGTAAAACCCACCACCCCCACAACCAACCCCCCCCCCCCCAAATAAAATAACTATCTAAAAAAAACCTAAGCTAACCATTGCTCTGAAAATAGCATTTGTACGGGCATTTACCCTTAAAAGGGCATTTAGCTATTTTTCATGCCCAGACCCTAAACTAAAAATAAAACGCACCCAAAAAAACCTTAATAAAACTTAAAACTAACCCCCGACGATTTACTTACAATTCTTGAAGTCCTGCTTGAAGGATCAATCCAGCCAGTTAAGTCCTCATCCATGCAGCAAGAAGTCTTCATCCAGGTGGCCTCTTCGTTCTTCATCCAGCCGGCAAAGTCCTCATCCAGGCGGCAAGAAGTCTTCATCCAGACGGCATCTTCTATCTTCATCCATGGAGCGGGTCCATCCTGAAGACATCCAGCGCGGAGCATCCTCTTTATATGGTCGCCGCTGTAAACTGGAACTTCAATGCAAGTGACACAATCCAAGATGGCGTACCTTGCATTCCTATTGGCTGAAAGATTTCAATCAGCCAATAGGAATTAGAGCTGCTAAAATCCTATTGGCTGATCCAAATAGCCAATAGGATTGTGCTTTCATCCTATTGGCTGTTCCAATCAGCCAATAGAATGAGAGCTCAATTCTATTGGCTGATTGGAATAGCCAATAGAATGAGAGCTCAATCCTATTGGCTGATTGGATCAGTCAATAGGATTTTAGCAGCTCTAATTCCTATTGGCTGATTGAAATCTTTCGGCCAATAGGAATGCAAGGGACGCCATCTTGGATTGCGTCACTTGCAGTGAAGTTCCAGTTTACGGTGGCGACCGTATGAACAGGATGTTCCGCACCGGATGTCTTCAGGATGGACCCGCTCCGCGTCGGATGAATGAAGATAGAAGATGCCGTATGGATGAAGACTTCTTGCCGTCTGGATGAGGACTTTGCCGGCTGGATGAAGATCGAAGAGGCCATCTGGATGAAGACTTCTTGCCACATAGATTATGACTTCGCTGGCTGAATGGATCCTTTAAGCGAGACTTCAAGAACTGTAAGTGGATATTTGGAGTTAGTGTTAGGTTAGGTAGGGTTTTTTGGGTGGTTTTTATTTTTAGTTTAGGGTCTGGGCATGTAAAAGCGCTAAATGCCCTTTTAAGGGCAATGCCCATACAAATGCCCTTTTCAGGCCAATGGTTAGCTTAAGTTTTTTTAGATAGTTATTTTATTTGGGGGGGGGGGTAGTAGTGGGGGTGGTGGGTTTTACTGTTGAAGGGGGTGTTTGTATTTTTTTTTGCAGGTAAAAGAGCTGATATCTTTGGGGCAATGCCCAACAAAAGGTCTTTTTAAGGGCCATTGGTAAATTATTGTAGGCTAGGTTTTTTTTTATTTTGCGGAGGGGGGGTTTATTAGATAGGGCTATTAGATTAGGTGTAATTCTTTTTTATTTTTGATAATTTGTTTCTTATTTTTCGTAATTTTGTGTTTTTTTGTAATTTAGTTTTTTTTTGTAATTAGATAATTTTTGTAATTTTTAAAGTAGTGTTAGTTTTTTTTTTTATGTGTAGTTTAGTTTAATTTAATTGGTAGTTAGTTTAATTTTAGTTTAATAATTATAATAGTTTTTTTGTTAGTTTAAAATTAATTTAGTTAATTTGACAGGTAAGTTTTAATTTAATTGAAGATAGGGAAATTGTAATTTTAATATAAAGTTAGGGGGTCGTTAGGTTTAGGGGTTAATTGGCTTATTTTAGTATATTTCGTTGTGGGGTGCTTTAAGTTTTAGGGTTTAATAGTTTATTTTAGTATATCTCGTTGTGGAAGGCTTGCGGTTTAGGGATTAATAGGTTTATTATAGTGGCGGTGTGGGCGGACGGCAGATTAGGGGTTAATAATATTTAAATAGTGTTTGCGATGCGGGCGGTGGTTTAGGGGTTAATAACTTTAATTATAATGTTTGCGATACGGGAAGGCCTCGGTTTAGGGGTTAATAGGTAGTTTATGGGTATTAGTGTACTTTGTAAGACTTTAGTTAAGAGTTTTATGTTACAGCTTTGTAGAGTAAAACTCATAACTGTTGACTTTAGATGGAGTTACGGATCTTGTGGGTATAGAGTGTACCGCTCACTTTTTGGCCTCCCAGGCAAACTCGTAATACCGGAGCTATGGGAGCCCCATTGAAAAAAAGCTTTTTTAAAAGTGCGGTACTGACGTTGCGTGAAAGGCTAAAAGGTGTGCGGTACACCTATACCGACAAGACTCGTAATAGCAGCAATAGGGAAAATGAAGCATTATGGGCCATAACGCTGGTTTTTCAATCATAACGCAAAACTCGTAATCTAGGTGACTGTTAGGTACACTAAAATTTAATAATCACATTTATAATGACAACTGCAAGAATCTTCTATGGATTAGAGTGACATCTAGGTTATATGCACATAAACCTCAATGTTGGGGTTTATATTATAAACTAACACAACTAAACACCTATAAACAAAAATAAAATAAAACAAACATTATTAAATCTAAGCAATAAGGTGGCTCAAAGCAGATTATGAGTTATACCCTTTAGGAAAAAGAATGAGATAGGATAATAATGTTCTTAATGGTATTGGCCATAGTTTGGTCAATGATGTAAGCAATGTCATATGGGTCAGATTTGGAGGAGCGTATTATTTCTATTACGGATAGAGTCTGAGAGAGGGTATATCATCTATGACTAGAGCAATCCCTGAAACCAGCATGATAAGCTAATTTGCGGTGTGTACAACAGTCCATCTGCTAGGCTATGGGCATGCCATACTTAGGTTAGAATCTTCCACTAATGGGTGAAGATGTTGAAAGGTGGAAAAGAAACAATGTGAAGTTAGAGTTTAAAAGTGAGAAGATGCCTCTAACTGTATGCCAGTATATTTACTTTGGTTTGAAGTGGCAATGTATTACTAATAGGGTATAACTCATTGAGGTGCGTCAGGCTTTATTCCCCTAAATTTTATGGCACACATTCACATAGTGAATCCAATCTAAGCTATAAATTCAGTAAATGATTATGATCCGTAGATGTTTAGAGTGTAATGTGTGGAACATTATAGCATAAAGTTTATGCAAGTAATACACTTAGCCCTATGTGATAATTCTAGAGAAGAATATGAACACTATTCCGTTACCCAGGAGAATAAATGATGAGTATGGAATTGGAGTTTGTAAGGTGGGATAAATGTGCATTTTAAGATTCTAAAAACACCTTTCATGGGATATTGATTACACACCCTTTTGGAACTTATATAAGCCTATTTTGAATTATCAGCCTTAGTTTAGGCTATACACGTTAGCTCAGAACAGCCTAGAACCATGAAAATGTAGCAGTTTAATTTTATATCACAAATATTTGCATATTATCTAAAAAAAATTGCGCCGCTCTGATAATAATGATTACATTGCGATTAAAAACTAGTTACATAGCCATTTTTAGCCTATGTAGATGAGCTGCGACAAACATAAATACCAACAAAAATAACTACAGCAACTATATCTAAACAATAAAACCTGTGCACATTGTGGGATAAGAGGTTTCTTAATAGTTGTACAGAAATATTAAAGTACATCATCTTAAGCATATCTGATTTCGGTTAACATTTTGTAGGGCAATGTGCGCTACCCACAGCTGGGCAAGGGAAGTAAAGACATAGTGATTTGGGGTTGACACTGAGCGCCTAGTGCTAGAGGGACCCTTGCTTTAATAAATTGACCCCTAGCGGTCAGAAAGGTGGATAATCAGAGAGAAAATTATTAAAGCGCCAATAGGACAAAGGCCGGGTCTAAGTCTAAAAATATGTTGTTTATTAATACAATAAAATGTATAAGATACAATAAAATATACCTAGAGTACAATAAAAGATATAATCATGGATCCAAGATTTTACAATAAGTGGCAACAATAAAAACAAATGTACAAACCTTGACAAGATCAGTGCTTTAGACTGTCTAAGACTTAGTATGTGGTGTTGGCAATATGTCTGCTAGGGGGTATACCCGTAGTAAGGGTGGCTGTCTGAGATGATTGACAGTGCTAAAAAGTGTCTCAAATTGACAGTGCTAATAGGTGTCTTCAAATAAATGTAAAAAATGGTGCAAACAATGGTGCGAACAATGTTGATAAAAACGTAGTGGATAAAAAACAGTGTGACAATCAGTTTAAAATCAACAATATATAAATTTATGTGGTGTAATCAAACAATAAGGTGATTCATGTGTACTCCAAAAGAAAGTTATAACATGATGGCAAACTCCAAAAAATGATTGGAATAATGAAAAATGAAAAAAGATAGAAAAAATCCTGAAAACAGTGAACAGTTCAACAACAGTAAGGAATGTCAGAATTGGAAAAAATGTACTTGTATGTCCCAAACAAATGCAGTAATTTTTCTCCCAGTGTTACTTCCCAGTGTAATTTCTCCCAAGTGTGAGGTGCAGATAGGACTCCTAAGTGTAGACCCAATCGGTCAGTTCAGTGTTCTGCCATATTGATCCTTTCTGTAAAAACAAGAACAATAATAGTGCAGACGTTTTCCAAAAATAGCTACCTATCAGAGTATCACTTACCAGTCGACGCGTTTCGGTCATGCATTGACCTTTATCAAGACTGGTTTTTGCTAATTCCTTGTGTCTTTTTATACCCTTGTATAATTGTTGATTTTCGTACTACCGGAAGTGCAGTTTCCCACTTCCGGTTTCGGGTGGCGATAATTAGTTGGTATCGTTATATAAAAGAGCTTATCTATTTATCTATTTGCTGTTAGTTTATTTAGAGTGGGGATAAAAGCTTGTGTCCTAAATATATACAATTTAGTGTATTTCTTGCTTCCCTCTGATTCCCGATTTTCTAGTGCTTTGATTGGTCGGATTCATTGTGATTCCCGACTTTCTAGGTATCTGATTGGTCGGATTTGGGGCGTATTCTCTATGCTTCTTGCTATTGGTGGTTTGTGTAAAACTTGTGAATAGACTCTAACAGCCTATTATATGTGAAGGTGTGTATTACATACGTCTTCCTATTGGTCCCTGTATCTTAGTGTGTAATTAGTATGATGACGATTTCTATGCTATTTTCAATGAATATTAGTTGAAAATGTCCCTTTTTGCTCCGGTTTGGGTGGCTGTGAATGGTGTAGAAACTGTGTGTGACAACCACCATTATGAGTCAAATTAAAATAAAAATAATAATAAAAGTGGAAGTGAGGATCAGGCAATAAAAATATAAATATTTACATATTTATATATTGTAACGAATACGATCATACTTTTTGTATTGTGCATTCTTAGCTTTTCGTAATGCTTAAATCTTATGCTGTATTAAACATATTATAAGGTACAATGACATATTTATAATATATATATTTTCAATATTTTTTCAATAGACCCGTACTTTATTGATCTGTTCTAGATAGAGGGGATTAGATATCATTAGTGCTTTTATTAGTTAATCCTCAGTGATATAATGCTAATTGCTGTTCTTAAAAAGTTTTTAAAATTCTTTCTGATTATCCAGCTGTATTTGTTTTCAAGGAATGGGTTAATGGTTCTTTTCTAGTAACTGGGTGTTTTGTCTCTTATTTATAAGTGCTCCTATTGTGTTATTCTGTTCCCGAATAGAAAAATCCATTTATATTCTTTTATTGGGTTTTGGAGGGCTGATCGTAGGGGCCACTGGCTTAAGGAATTATAACAACTTATCTGGTCATCTCTATGTTGATTCTTTATTTCTTTTTTGATTAATCAAGCTAGAGAGTATATGAACATAGACAATATTCATTAACGCTAAAATATTCCAATGTACTCGAGGTTTTTGTGGATGAGATCATGTCCCATCTATAGTGTTATTACATATTGGAATATGTGAATGTTCTCAAATATAAGTGTGAATCTTATAGGTGTCCACATGTGTAAGTGTGATGGTCGACATTAACACGGTGAACTTGTCCTTTTAAATGGACCGTTCTTAGGTTGGCAATCTGATATATTCAACTGGTCTCCACTTTTGGGGCTAGATAGACAGTTTGAGAGACAGGTTTAGAGATGGTATACAGAGGGAGAAAGATTTGCACATAAATTCTGGTATTTCTTCATCTGTGCCTTCAATTTCTTCAGATATGGCTTCAATTTCTCCAGATAAATGTGGGATATTTGTGACGTTATTCATAAGTTCCTATCTGTAATTATGATCATTTTAGTGGAAAGAGTTCTGGTGTTTTTCTTCTTGTGATGAAGTGTTTTCTTATGTAGTCAAATTCTCTTACTTAGATGTGAGCAGGAGTAAATAAGGATTTCTAAGAGTTTCCTAGGATACTCTTATCTCCCTGAGATATAATATCTGCAGGGTAGCTTTGGTCCTCTCTGATTGCTCTGGTGTTCTTCCATAGCCTTAATTTAGGTTCAATAGATGAGACAGGTCCTCTTTATTATTCAAACCTCTTGGGTGGAGAGAGTCAAGGCGAAATATCCATTTTGACTCCTCAGTGAGTAGTTTTTTCTCCTGGTTGCCTCCTCTCCAATCTCTTGGTACTTTTTGTATTCCCATATATGTCAGTGTTTTGATGTTTCCTTGATGTTTCTCTGTGAAATGCTTATACAATGCGGTCTCTTTATTAAGTTTTTCGATACACAGCAAATGTTTGCGTATCCTGTCTCTAAGTGGTCTGGACGTTTGTCCCACATATTGGAGACCGCATGGGCATTCGAGGAGGTATATGACGTCCTTATCTTGACACTTTATTAGTTCTTTGATCTTGTATTTTTCTTTATTATTTTGTGATTGGAACGTTGTAGATTTTTTGCCACATTTGCATGCCTTGCATGTGTGACAAGGAAAAAAACCTTTTATTATTTTCCCAAATATGTCTTTCATTCCAGAATGTTTTACCTTTTTGATACTTGGGGCTAGTTTGTTTTTCAAGTTGTTTGTCCTTCTATATACAAACTTTGGTCGTAGAGGTAATTTCTCTCCTAGGATGTCATCATCCTTCAATATGTTCCAATGCTTCCTAAAAATGTCTTCGATAACCCGACTGTTTTCACTGTACTCTGTTATCAGTGGTATATCCAGGATCCCGTTGTCATTATTTCCACTGGATTTTTCCTTGTATTTGGTCAGTTCCTTTCTTTCAATTTTTCGGACCTCTTCTATCTTCTGATCCAATACGTGTTCGTTGTAACCTCTCTCAATGAATTTAGCCTTGATTAGCTGGGCTTGTTCCTCCCATTTCTGTGGGTCTGAACAGTTTTTCTTCATCCGTAGAAGTTGTCCCTTTGGGATATTTGCCTTCCAATTTCTATGGTGGCAACTGGTTTGGTGGACATAGTTGTTACTGTCCACCTGTTTGAAATGGGTTGATGTTTCAATGATGTTATTTTTTATTTCTATTTTCAGATCTAGATAAGTAAGAGATTTTTGACTATATTCGTATGTAAACTGAAGATTAACTTCATTCTGGTTCATCACCTTGAAGGTATATTCAAGGTCTTCTTGTGTTCCTCTCCACACGAGTATGATGTCATCGATATAGCGGCGATAGAGGACCAAATCCGCGCCTGCCGGACATGACTCCCAGAATATTTCTTCCCATTTAGCCATGTAGAGGTTAGCATAGCTAGGCGCGAATCTGGTCCCCATCGCCGTCCCACATATCTGTCTGTAGAATTTCCCTTCGTTGCTGAAGTAGTTGTGGTGTAAAATATAGTTTATACTATCTAGTATAAATTCGCATTGTCTTTCTGGGATCTCTCCATCTCTTTCCAGATAGAATTTCACAGCTTTCAATCCTTCCTCATGGGGAATACTTGTGTATAAAGCCGTAACATCACAGGTTGCCAGGATGTAGTTATCTTCCCAGCTGATGTCCTCGAGTAGATTGATTATTTGAGTGGAATCCCTTATATATGATGGGCGTTCTCTGACAAATTTCTGGAGATGTCTGTCCACATTCTCCGACAGATTGCTGCTCAAAGATCCTATCCCGGAGATTATTGGTCTTCCAGGGGGGTCTTTCAGACTTTTGTGGATTTTGGGGAGGTGGTATATTATCGGTGTCTTTGGGAATTGTACATTTATATAATTGTACTCCTTCTCATTCAGGATGTTTTCCTCTTTTGCTCCCTTCAAAAGGTTTGTCAATGTTTTTCTATATATATTGACAGGGTTCTCTTTTAATTTTTCATATGTGTTTTGGTCACCCCAAATCCTCTCCATCTCTTTATTATAATCTGTCTTATTCATCACCACAATCCCACCGCCCTTGTCGGCCGGCTTAATGGTGAGATTGTGGTTATCTTCCAGTTTTTTAACAATTTCGATTTGTTTATTCGATAGGTTTTTGTTTTTCAATTTGAGCTTCTTGTTGTCTATATCTCGTATTTTTCTACACACCACAGTCTCGAATGTCTCGAGTGCCGTCCCTTTATAAGTCAGGGGGTAGAAAGTGGATTTTGGCTTCAAATTGGTATGTTTGTAGCCATCATTTTGTTGAGTGTGAGTGTATCCTTGAAAACCATAGCCCTTCCTTTCCAATGGTGATTTCAGAAAAAATCTTTTCAGAGTAAGTTTTCTGATAAACTCTTTTGTGTTTATGAATGTCGTGAATTTCTCCAAACTTTTTGAAGGGGCGAAGGATAAGCCCAATTTTAAGACAGATCTTTCCTCTTTGCTCAATTTGTAGGAACTTAGATTAAATATCCCTTTCTCAGAGTTATCATCTGTCTGTTGATCTATTTCATTTGTAGCTTTCTTTGTTTTTAAGCCTCCTCTTTTCCCTCTGTGGGTCTTGTTTTTACCCGTGTGGAGGACTGGTTTTGTTCTCCTTTTTTGTGATTTTGGAGTTCCAATCCTAAAAAAGAAGGAGAAAGAGTGGAGGATGAGGAGGGATGTGATACTTGTGTACCTGTTTTTGTTTGGTTATTTGATCTGTTCGTTCCAGTCCTCTTTTCTTTGATTGTTGGTTGTCCCCCTAAAGATTCGGTCCTTTCATTTGCTCTCTCATTGGGAGGCTCTTCTCTTGGACCTTGTTGTCTCCTTTCACGTCGGGGGGTATCACAGACATTTGTATTTCTGAAGCCTTGTTCTTGCATATCTCCATATGTGGTTCTTCCTGCGAAGTTTCTCCTCTGTTGGTGGTTACTATTATTTCTTCGCTGATATCCCCGCTCTTGGTAGTTTTGGTATCCCCAATTCCTTTCCGGGTAGTCGGAATTGCTCCAGTAAGCTTGTGCAAATCTCCCTCTGTAATATCGTTCTCTTCCTCTATCATCGAAATTATTTGTATAATAGTCTCTTCTCTCTCTTCTATGGTCAAAATGGTTAGTACCCATTCTATTGTTGTGATATGGCCTAGGTGCGTGTTGCCCCCTATAATTATTATCAAAGTGTCTTTGTCTTTGGTTATAGGTGTTGACATTATAATCATTCCTATAATTATTGTGTCTCAGATTGCGTTCTGATTTTTCATTATGATATTCTGGCATATTGTTCCTATAGTATGGTGTGTATTGCTGTCTCTCAGGATCTTGATAAATAGTTCTATCTTTCTTAGTTTTATTATATGTCACTGTTGTCCATGTGTCAGATTCATTCTCTTCATTGTGGGCATCTGTATTTTCTTCGTCTAGATTTACTTTTGATTCAAAATCAACCTTTTCATCATTATTTTTCTTTTCTAATTCCCTTATTAGTTTCTTAGTTTTCTTTTTCGTAATGTCTTCCTTTATTTTGATCACTTTTTTCACTAGACTTTCTTTTTTATGTGCAATTTCTTCACATTCTGATCCTGAACTTTCCAAATTTAAAATAATGACTTCATTTTCCTTAATGTCTAAGTCTATTTGTGTGATTTGTATTTCCCTGTGTTCTATAATCAGCTTAATCAGCTGTTGTGAAGTATGTAGTAATGTATTTTTCCATTTCTCAGCGAGAGTGTCTGAGATTGGGAAGGCACACTCTTTGTGCACTAATAGCCCTTTTGGAATAATTTTTAGTTCCAAACATTTTTGGAGGAAAGTAATCTCTCCTTTATATTTCACCTCAGAGATGAGTAACTTTTCTAATTCTTTAAAGATTAGATTTATGTCTATGGTATCATCTTCAGCTTCCAATGTATACTCTTCTTTTCCTATGTTTGTGATATTAATATTTATCGGCTGCCTCAAGCTCTGAAAGGAGCTCATAGTGTGATATAAAGGTGGCAAAGGCTGCTCTGTGTGTGCTAGGATGATAAGATACAGTGATTTGGGGTTGACACTGAGCGCCTAGTGCTAGAGGGACCCTTGCTTTAATAAATTGACCCCTAGCGGTCAGAAAGGTGGATAATCAGAGAGAAAATTATTAAAGCGCCAAAAGCTAAGAATGCACAATACAAAAAGTATGATCGTATTCGTTACAATATATAAATATGTAAATATTTATATTTTTATTGCCTGATCCTCACTTCCACTTTTATTATTATTTTTATTTTAATTTGACTCATAATGGTGGTTGTCACACACAGTTTCTACAACATTCACAGCCACCCAAACCGGAGCAAAAAGGGACATTTTCAACTAATATTCATTGAAAATAGCATAGAAATCGTCATCATACTAATTTCACACTAAGATACAGGGACCAATAGGAAGACGTATGTAATACACACCTTCACATATAATAGGCTGTTAGAGTCTATTCACAAGTTTTACACAAACCACCAATAGCAAGAAGCATAGAGAATACGCCCCAAATCCGACCAATCAGATACCTAGAAAGTCGGGAATCACAATGAATCCGACCAATCAAAGCACTAGAAAATCGGGAATCAGAGGGAGGCAAGAAATACACTAAATTGTATATATTTAGGACACAAGCTTTTATCCCCACTCTAAATAAACTAACGGCAAATAGATAAATAGATAAGCTCTTTTATATAACGATACCAACTAATTATCGCCACCCGAAACCGGAAGTGGGAAACTGCACTTCCGGTAGTACGAAAATCAACAATTATACAAGGGTATAAAAAGACACAAGGAATTAGCAAAAACCAGTCTTGATAAAGGTCAATGCATGACCGAAATGCGTCGACTGGTAAGTGATACTCTGATAGGTAGCTATTTTTGGAAAACGTCTGCACTATTATTGTTCTTGTTTTTACAGAAAGGATCAATATGGCAGAACACTGAACTGACCGATTGGGTCTACACTTAGGAGTCCTATCTGCACCTCACACTTGGGAGAAATTACACTGGGAAGTAACACTGGGAGAAAAATTACTGCATTTGTTTGGGACATACAAGTACATTTTTTCCAATTCTGACATTCCTTACTGTTGTTGAACTGTTCACTGTTTTCAGGATTTTTTCTATCTTTTTTCATTTTTCATTATTCCAATCATTTTTTGGAGTTTGCCATCATGTTATAACTTTCTTTTGGAGTACACATGAATCACCTTATTGTTTGATTACACCACATAAATTTATATATTGTTGATTTTAAACTGATTGTCACACTGTTTTTTATCCACTACGTTTTTATCAACATTGTTCGCACCATTGTTTGCACCATTTTTTACATTTATTTGAAGACACCTATTAGCACTGTCAATTTGAGACACTTTTTAGCACTGTCAATCATCTCAGACAGCCACCCTTACTACGGGTATACCCCCTAGCAGACATATTGCCAACACCACATACTAAGTCTTAGACAGTCTAAAGCACTGATCTTGTCAAGGTTTGTACATTTGTTTTTATTGTTGCCACTTATTGTAAAATCTTGGATCCATGATTATATCTTTTATTGTACTCTAGGTATATTTTATTGTATCTTATACATTTTATTGTATTAATAAACGACATATTTTTAGACTTAGACCCGGCCTTTGTCCTATTGGCGCTTTAATAATTTTCTCTCGGAAGTAAAGACATAAAAAGGGCAAAAACTTTAAAAGTGTAAGCCAGCCAGTAAAGACCATAGGGATGGGCCAATTCAAAAGCCAGGGAAGCCGATTAGGATAAGATCGTCCTCATCCTTCCCACACATTTCTTGGATAAGACAAGTGGTCCATAGCGTGTTTAGACTTCAATCATAGATCCATAACACAAGTCAAGTGGCCATATTGTCTGGTGTTTAAGATAGCTGGAGAAAGGCAGTCCACATGTCAGAGAAATCTGTAATTGATCATAGCGTCTCTCAAGGGGTCAATAACAATAAGAATGTTGTACATCCTGCTACTTGTGTGCATATGCCCTACCCTCAACAACAGATCTGTCAGTTCCGTTTGTGTAGTGATCATCCTGGTCCTCATATGTAATAAGGGACATATACAGAGTGGTAGAGGGTTCATTTGCTGTTATTGCAGGGTAGCAGTGTTTTGGACGACTTCTTTTTCAAGGCTCAATCTAGGACCTGAGACTAGAGCCTTTGATTCTGTAGTCGGCCCTGTTAAGAATTCCAACAGGTTCATGCTGAATATAGTCATTCCTACTGTCACCACTGCTGCTGTTTCCCTCATCTGTGAGGGCTCTGAAGCCATGTGTCTGTCATCCTCTCATGAATTTAGTGCGGGGGCGGATATTATACTCCGTGGGGTAGGCTTAAAGACAGTTTTTTTTTTTGCTGGTATGGATGTTCTTCTGCCTGCATCATTGCGCACAGATCGGCACACGAACACAGGAGACGATCCATTTTAGGCAGGAATGCAGCTGTCAGTTTCGTCAAGATGTAGGAGTCAGTATAGTGTTCTTGAACGATAAGTATCTCCATCGTGCCAAGTCAGAAATGATCATTAGTGCATGCTAAGTTGTAGCAGAACTATTTACAGCGTGGCAGCAATACTCCCGCCACAGTGCCAAAACGGATTATTCTTTGTTAATGCCTTCTCGGTAGCCAGGAGTTGTAATATCCTGATCCTGGAAGTTTCCCGGGCACACTTATTACCAAGGGAGGTCTGGATGGCTTGAGATTCGGCCACAGTGCTTTTATGAGCAAGTTTCATTCACTGAGCAGTGTGTAGCTGTACCCATTTTGGTGAGCCGCCCACTGGAAGTGGGAAGTATTTTAATGTAAAAGAGCTGCTTAACTTAGGGCAATACCCTACAAAAGGCCATTTTAAGGGCTATTGGTAGTTTATTGTAGGTTAGGGTGTGTTTTTATTTTGGGGAGGTTTTTTATTTTTATAGGGCTATTAGATTAGGTGTAATTGTTTTTATTTTGTTTATTATTTTTTGTAATCTTAGAGTTTTGAATTTTTTCGTATTTTTAGTGTTTATTATTTTTTTGTAATGTTAATTTTTTTTATTTTTTTTTGTAGTGTTAGCCTGTTAGGTTGTTTAAATTTGTAATTTAGGTTTTTTAAATTTATTAGAATAGTAATGTTAGGTTAACTTATAGTTTGATGTTAGTTTTTTATTTATTTCACAGGCAAGTTTTTATTTATTAGGGGGGTTAGGTTTAGGGGTTAATAGTTTTAATTTAGTGTTTTGCAATGTGGTGGGCTTGCGGTTTAGGGGTTAATAGGTTCAGTTTATTAGTTACAATGGGGGGGTGGCGGGTTAGGGGTTAATAGGTTTATTTTAGTGTCTGCGATGTGGGCAGCAGATTAGGGGTTAATAGGTTTAATATAGTGTTTGCGATGTGGGAGGTTGGTGGTTTAGGGGTTAATCGGTAACTTATGGGTTTTAGTGTACTTTGTAACATTTTAGTTATGAGTTTTATGAAACATTTTTGTTTGCAAAATCCATAACTATTGCTCTCAGATTGCGGAATAGCTTGTGTCGGTATAGGCTGTAACGCAAGCATTTTAGCCCGACCGCACAACCTGTAATATGGCGTTATGGAAAATCCCGCACTAATACTTAATTTTTTAACTGCGGAATAGAGGCTTGCTTTATGGCTAAAATGCTTGTGTTACAGCCTATACTGCCGCAACTCGTAATATGCGTTACCAGACATTCCACACGAAATGGCCAATTTTTTAGCAGTATAGCTGTTCCGCACCGTAACGCAAAACTAATCTAGGCCTAAGTTACAAAAAATAATAAACTACAGTATCCAAAGTAAAAAATATGCCATAAAACAAAAAAAAAACCATTACAAGACCCCCCTCTACAATACAAGTAACTCCCCATCCCCCAAAAAACATAATCTATCTAAAAAACCTATCATAGAAAATAAAAATAACCCAAAAAAACCCCTAACCCCAAAAGTTGTACTTACTGGAAAATCCTCTTGATCCGATGTTGGTCCCTCTTCATCCCTTTTCCTAGTGCCAGGGGTCCATCTTCATGGCAGTGGAGGATCACTTCAGCAGGCTCTTCCACCGCCTCCACTCCACAATCTTTATCTATGCCGGGGCACTTTTCGTCCCGGTTCCTGGCACTGTGGGCCCATCTTTGTATCTGCTCCACATCTTCTTTTCTTTGGCTCTCTTCTATGAGCCCTCTTCTTCATGGGGTCACTGCCAAACACTGAAACTCCGGAAGCTTAGAACCCCTACATATAGGGGTACCACTTAATCCTGATTGACTGATTTTAAACCAATCAATCACTATTGGCTGATTTTAACCAGCCAATAGCAAGAATGTTTTTAAATTCTAATCATCAAATAGAAAAGGATAATTAGAAGTTAAATTTAAAAATGTTGTTTCTGTTGGCTGAAGTCCGCCTCTCCTGCCGTTAAGATGGAAGCCCCGGAGCCAGGAACCTGGACAAAGAGGGTCCGAAGTTGGATCAAGAGGAACTGGATTTCCCAATGGTGAGAACAACTTTTGGGATTAGTTAGGGATTTTTAGGGGTGGGTTTTTTATTTTTAATAATAGTTATTTATTTATGATTCTCTTATCTAGGATAGTTTTTTTTTAGGTAGATTTTGTTATTTTGGGGGGTGGGGTTTACTTGTATTTTAGAGGGGGTTTGCAATTGTTTTTTTAAATGTAAAAGAGCTAAAATCACTTTAGGGCAATGCGATACAAAAGGTCCTTTTAAGGGTTATTGTAATTTATTTTAGTTTTAGAGTTTAGGGTTTTTTGTTGTTTTGGGTGGGTTTTTTAAGGAGCATGTAGATTAGTGTTAGGTGTAATGGTGTTTATTTTATTTTTGCTACTGTAGCTTATTATTTTTTTGTAACTTAGATGTTTTTTTTTATTATAACTTTTTGTAATTTAGGGGGTTTAATTTAGAGGGGGTATTAGTTTAGAGTGGGGTTAGTGTATATCTAGTTGGCGTTGGTAGGTGACAAGCACCCTGAATACCCTTGTGCCCAACAACTCTTAGAGCTAGTAACCCTACTTTCTCTTGTGATTAAACCATAAGGTTCAACAACTCCTATAACCAGGAACATTGCACACTTTTGTGTCATTGCCATAGACCCAGCAACTCATGTGACCAGAAACCCTGCAATATCTTGTAACACAGTCATAAGCTCAGCAACTCATAGGACTTCCAACCCTACACACTCTTGCACCCTAGCCATAAGACCAATAATGTATGGGACTTGGAACCCTATACAATCTTGTGTCTCAGGCATAAGCACAGCAACTCATGGGACTAGGAACCCTGTACAGTCTTTTGCCATAGCCATAAGCCCAACAATGCATAGGACTGAGAAACCTGCACACTCTTGTGCCACAGCCATAAGCCCAACAACTCATAGGACTAGGAACCCTAAACACTCTTTTACTACAGCCATAAGACCAACAACGCATTAGACTAGCAACCCTACACACTCCTGTGCTACAGCCATAAGCCCAACAACTCACAGCACTAGGAACCTCACACTCTCTTGTGCCATAGCCATAAGTACAGCAACTCATAGCACTAGGAACCATGCACACTCTTTAGCCTCAGCCATAAGCCCAACAACTCATAAGACTAGGAACCCTGCAAAATCTTGTGCCACAGTCATAAGCCCAACTACTCATAGGACTAGCAAACCTTCACACTCTTCTGCCTCAGCCATAAGTTCAGCAACTCATAGGACTAAGAACGATGTGCACTCTTGAGCCTCAGCCATAAGCCCAACAACTCATTGGAATAGGAGCCCTACACACTTTTTTACCACAGCCATAAGCCCAGCAACTCATAGGACTTGGAACACTACACACTATTTTGCCTCAGCCATAAGTCAACAACTCATACAACTAGGAAACCTACACACTCTTGTGTCACAGCCATAAGCCCAACAACTCATAGGATTAGGAACCCTACACACCATTGTGCTTCAGCCATAAGTCCAAAAACTCATAGGACTAGGAACCCTACACACCCTTGTGCCTCAGCCATAAGCCCAACAACTCATAGGACTAGGAACCCTACACATCCTTGTGCCTCAGCCATAAGACCAACAACTCAAAGGACTAAAAACCCTACACATCCTTGTGCCTCAGCCATAAGACCAACAAGTCATAGGACTAGGAACTCTACGCACTCTTGTGCCAGAGCCATAAGCCCAACAACAACTCATAGGACTAGGAACACTACTCACTCTTGTGCCTCAGTCATACGACCAACATCACATAGAACTAAGAACACTACAAACTCTTGTGCCTTAGTCATAAGGCCAACAACTCATTGCACTAGAAACCATTTACACTCTTGTGCCTCAGCCATACGTTCAGCAACTCATATGACTAAGAATGCTGCATACTCTTGTGCCTCAGCCTTAATCCCAATAACACATAGGACTAGGTGCCCTAAACATTTTTTTACCATAGCCATAAGCCCAACAACTCATAGGATTAGGAACTCTCACATCCTTGTGCCTCAGTCATAAGCCCAGCAACTCATAGGACTAGGAACCCTACACCCCTTGTGCCACAGCCATAAGCTCAACAACTCATAGGATTAAGAACACTACACACCCTTGTGTCTCAGTCATAAGCCCAACAACTCATAGGAATAGGAACCCTACACACCCTTGTGCCTCAGCCATAAGCCCAACAATTCATATGACTGGGAACCGTACACAGCCTTGTGCCTCAGCTATAAATCCAACAATTCATAGGACTGGAGTCCAACACATTTTTTTTTAACACAGCCATAAGCCCAACAACTCATGGGTCTAGGAACCCTACACACTCTTGTGCCTCTGCCATAAGCCCAGAAAATCATTGCACTAGAAACCCTTCACACTCTTGTGCCTCAGCCAAACGTTCAGCAACTCATACTACTAAGAACACTGCACACTCTTGTGCCTCAGCCTTAAGCCCAACAACTCATTGGAATAGGAGCCTTAAACACTTTTTAACCATAGCCATAACCAACAATTTATAGGATTAGGAACCCTACACATCCTTGTGCCTCAGCCATAGGCCCAACAATTCATAGGACTAGGAACACTACACCCCTTGTGCCACACCCATAAGCCCAACAACTCATTGGATTAGGAACTCTACATATGCTTGTGCCTTAGCCATAAGCCCAACAACTCATAGAACTAGGAACCCTAAACCCCTTGTGCCACAGCCATAAGCCCAACAACTCATAGGATTAAGAACCATACACACTACACTCTTGTGCCTCAACCATGAGCCCAACAACTCATAGGACTAAGAATCCTACACACCCTTGTGCCTCAGCCATAAGCCCAACAACTCATAGGACTAGAAACCCTACACACTCTTGTGCCACAGCCATAAGCCCAGCAACAACTTATAGGACTAGAAACCCTACACACTCCTGTGCTTCAATCATAAGCCCAACAACTAATGGGACTAGGAACCCTACACACTCTTGTGCCTTAGCCTTAAGCCTAACAACTCATAGGACTAGGAACCCTACAAACTCTTGTGCCACAGCCATACGCCCAGCAACAACTTATAGGACAACTTATAGGACTAGGAACCCTACACACTCTTGTGCTTCAGCCATAAGCCCAACAACTCATGGGACTAGAAACCCTACACATTCTTGTGCCTCAGCCATAAGCCCAACAACTCATAGGACTAGGAACCCTACACATTCTTGTGCCTCAGCCATAAGCCCAACAACTCATGGCACTAGAAAACATTTACACCCTTGTGCCTCAGCCATAAGCTCATCAACTCATACGACTAAGAACGCTTCACACTCTTGTTTCTCAGCCATAAGCCCAACAACTAATCAGACTAGAAGCCCTACACACTTTTTTTACCACAGCCATAAGCCCAACAACTCATAGGACTAGGAACCTACACACCCTTGTGACTCAGCCATAAGCCCAAAGATTCATAGGACTGGTAGCCATACACACCCTTGTGCCTCAGCCATAAGTCCAACAATTCATAGGACTGGGAGCCCTACACACTTTTTTTTTACCACAGCCATAAGCCCAACAACTCATGGGACTAGGAACCCTACACACTCTTGTGCCTCAGCCATAAACCCATCAACTCATTGGACTAGGAATCATACACACTCTTGTGCCTCAGCCATAAGCCCAACAACTCATAGGACTAGAAACCCTACACATTCTTGTGCCTCAGCCTTAAGCCCAACAACTCATTGGACTAATAGGCCTACACACTTTTTAACCACAGAATTAAGCCCAACAACTTATAGGACTAGGAACCCTACACAACCTTGTGACTCAGCCATAAGCCCAACAATTCATAGGACTGGGAGCCCTACACACTTTATTCACCACAGCCATAAGCCCAACAACTCATAGGACTTGGAGCCATACACACTCTAGTGCTACAGCCATAAGCCCAACAACTAATATGACTAGGAATCCTTTACATTCTTGTGCTACAGCCATAAGCCCGACAACTAATAGGACTAGGAACCCTTCACATTCTTGCGCTAGAGCCATAAGCCCAACAACTAATAGGACTAGGAACCCTTCACATTCTTGTGCTTCAGCCATAAGCCCAACAACTTATAGGACTAGGAATCCTACACACTTGTGTGCCTCAGCCATAAGCCCAGCATCTCATGGCACTAGAAACCCTTCACACTCTTGTGCCTCAGCCATAAGTTTAGCAACTCACATGACTAAGAATGCTGTGCACTCTTGTGCATCAGCAATAAGCACAAAAACTCATTGGACTAGTAGCCATACTATTTTTTTTACCACAGACATAAACCCAACAACTCATAGGACTAGGAACAATAAACACTCTTTTGCCTCAGCCATAAGCCCAACAACTAATATGACTAGGAACCCTACACACCCTTGTGCCACAGTCATAACCCCAACAACCCATTGGACTAGGACCCCTACACCCCCATTGTGCCACAGCCATAAGCCCAATAACTTATAGGATTAGGAACCCTATACACCCTTGTGCCTCAGCCATAAGCCCAACAATTCATATGACTAGGAACCCAACACCCCTTGTGCCATAGCCATAAGCTCAACAACTCATAGGATTAGGAACCCTACACCCCCTTGTGCCACAGCCATAAACTCAACAACTCATATGATTAGGAACCCTACACATTCTTGTGCCTCAGCCATAAGCCCAACAACTCATAGGACTAGAAACTCTACACACTCTTGTGCCACAGCCATAAGCCCAGCAACAATTCATAGGATTAGGAACCCTAAACACCCTTCTGACTCAGCCATAAGACCAACAACTCATAGGACTAGGAACCCTACACATTCTTGTGCCTCAGCCTTAAGCCCACCAACAATTGATAGGACTAGGAACCCTGCACACCCTTGTGCCTCAGCCTTAAGCCCAACAACTCATAGGACTAGGAACTCTGCACAATGTTGTGCCACAGCCAAAAGCTCAAAAACTCATATTACTAGGTCATAAGGCCAACAATTCTTGTAATCAGGAACCCTGCACATTTTTGTGTCATTGCCATAAACACAACTCACAATACTAGGAAACAAACAATCTTGTGCCACAGCCATAAAACCAACAATTATTGTAACCAGGAACCCTGCACACTTTTTGTGTCATTGCCATAAACACAATTCATAATACTAGGAAACATAAACAATCTTGTGCCACAGCCATAAAACCAACAATTCTTGTAACCAGGAACCCTGCACACTTTTTGTGTCACAGCCAAAGCCCAACAACTCATATGACTAGAAACCCTTCATACTCTTGTGCTGCAGCCAGCAGGGCAGCATCTCCAAATTCCATTTATAATGAGTTGTCTCCTCCACCCCATTTTAAACAACGTACATAACCATTGTGTGCTGAAAAACCATGTCCTTTTGAGGATATTGGACATTCTCCCTTTAAATCTGAACAGCCCATGGTGTGTGTGTTTACAATCTGTCTGCGTTATGTTACTGCTGCTGTCAATTTTAGTAATGCACTCTTTACTCGCTATTTGCTCTTAAATCACTAGATATTGCTTCATTGCAAGGCTGCCAATTCTATCATGCTTTTTCAAGCTTAGATACACTTCCCTCTATTACACTCTGCTCAGCTATTTTTAGGCAAGACAATTGTAACTTAGATACAAGCTTTTATACCTGGATTTGTCTCCTATGATTTCATTCACTAATTGCTTATTTTTTAAAGGAACTATAGCCTGTTATTTCAAACTCATCTTTTGATTTCTATAGGAGAAGAGAACAATGAGAGAAAGCCAACATTACTTGTATGAATCTGCAGATTATACTTGATGTGTTCTTATGCTACATACATGTCCCCCCATTAACTATCCTATAACATCTGCACTAAATGCATATATAACATCTGAAATAACTGCACATATAACATCTGCACTAACTGCACACAAAACATCTACAATAAATGCTCATATAACATCTGCGCTAACTGCTCATATAACATATGTACTAACTGCACATATAACTGCTGCACTAACTGCTCATATAACATCTGCACTAACTGCACATATAACATCTACCCTAACTGCTCATATAACATCTGCGCTAACTGCTCATATAACATATGTACTAACTGCACATATAACTGCTGCACTAACTGCTCATATAACATCTGCACTAACTGCACATATAACATCTGCACTAACTGCACATATAATATCTGCACTAACTGCACATATAACATCTGCACTAACTGCTGATATAACATCTGCACTAACTGCACATATAACATCTGCACTAACTGCTCATATAACATCTGTACAAACTGCACATATAACATCTGCACTAACTGCACATATAACATCTGCACTAACTGCACATATAACATCTGCACTAACTGCACACATAACATCTGCACTAACTGCACATATAACAACTAACTGCTCATATAACATCTGCACTAACTGCTTATATAACATCTGCACTAACTGCTCATATAACATCTGCACTAACTGCACATATAACATCTGCACTAACTGCACATATAACATCTGCACTAACTGCACATATAACATCTGCACTAACTGCTCATATAACATCTGCACTAACTGCACATATAACATCTGCACTAACTGCTCATATAACATCTGCACTAACTGCACATATAACATCTGCACTAACTGCTCATATAACATCTGCTCTAACTGCTCATATAACATCTGCACTAACTGCTCATATAACATCTGCTCTAACTGCTTATATAACATCTGCACTAACTGCTCATATAACATCTGCGCTAACTGCTCATATAACATCTGCGCTATCTCCTCATATAACATCTGAACTAACTGCTCATATAACATCTGCACTAACTGCTCATATAACATCTGCACTAACTGCTCATATAACATCTGCACTAACTGCACATATAACATCTGCACTAACTGCTCATATAACATCTGCACTAACTGCTCATATAACATCTGCACTAACTGCTCATATAACATATGTCCTAACTGCTCATATAACATCTGCACTAACTGCTCATATAACATCTGCACTAACTGCTCATATAACATCTGCACTAACTGCTTATATAACATCTGCACTAACTGCTTTTATATATTATCTGAACTAACTGCTTATATAACGTCTGCACTAACTACTTATATAACGTCTGCACTAACTGCTCATATAACATCTGCACTAACTGTACATATAACATCTGCACTAACTGCACATATAACATCTGCACTAACTGTACATATAACATCTGCACTAACTGTACATATAACATCTGCACTAACTGTACATATAACATCTGCACTAACTGCACATATAACATCTGCACTAACTGTTCATATAACATCTGCACTAACTGCACATATAACATCTGCACTAACTGTACATATAACATCTGCACTAACTGTACATATAACATCTGCACTAACTTCACATATAACATCTGCACTAACTGTACATATAACATCTGCACTAACTGCACATATAACATCTGCACTAACTGCTCATATAACATCTGCACTAACTGCACATATAACGTCTGCACTAACTGCTAATATAATGTCTGCACTAACTGCATATATAACATCTGCACTAACTGCTCATATAACATCTGTTCTAACTGCCCATATAACATCTACACTAACTGTACATATAACATCTGCACTAACTGCTCATATAACATCTGCACTAACTGCTCATATAACATCTGTACTAACTGCTTATATAACATGTGCACTAACTGCTTATATATCATCTGCACTAACTGCTTATATAACGTCTGCACTAACTGCTTATATAACGTCTGCACTAACTGTTCATATAACGTCTGCACTAACTGCTCATATAACAGCTGCACTAACTGTACATATAACATCTGCACTCACTGCATATATAACATCTGCACTAATTGTACATATAACATCTGCACTAACTGTAAATATAACATCTGCACTAACTGTACATATAACATCTGCACTAACTGCACATATAACATCTGCACTAACTGTACATATAACATCTGCACTAACTGCACATATAACATCTGCACTAACTGTACATATAACATCTGCACACACTGCACATATAACATCTGCACTAACTGTACATATAACATCTGCACTAACTGCTCATATAACATCTGCACTAACTGCTCATATAACATCTGCACTAACTGCTTATATAACATGTGCACTAACTGCTTATATAACGTCTGCACTAACTGCTTATATAACGTCTGCACTAACTGTTCATATAACGTCTGCAGTAACTGCTCATATAACAGCTGCACTAACTGTACATATAACATCTGCACTAACTGCACATATAACATCTGCACTAACTGTACATATAACATCTGCACTAACTGTAAATATAACATCTGCACTAACTGTACATATAACATCTGCACTAACTGCACATATAACATCTGCACTAACTGTACATATAACATCTGCACATATAACATCTGCACTAACTGTACATATAACATCTGCACAAACTGCACATATAACATCTGCACTAACTGTACATATAACATCTGCACTAACTGCACATATAACATCTGCACTAACTGCTCATATAACATCTGCACTTACTGCACATATATAATGTCTGCACTAACTGCTCATATAATGTCTGCACTAACTGCACATATAACATCTGCACTAACTGCTCATATAACATCTGTTCTAACTGCCCATATAACATCTACACTAACTGCACATATAACATCTGCACTAACTGCACATATAACATTTGCACTAACTACTCATATAACTGCTGCACGTACTGCACATATAACATCTGCACTAACTGCTCATATAACATCTACACTAACTGCACATATAACATCTGTACTAACTGCTTATATAACATCTGCACTAATTGCTTATATAACATCTGCACTAACTGGTCATATAACATCTGCACTAACTGCTTTTATAACATCTGCACTAACTGCACATATAACATCTACACTAACTGCACATATAAAATCTGCACTAACTGCTCATATATCATCTGCACTAACTGCTCATATATCATCTGCACTAACTGCTCATATAACATCTGCACTAACTGCTTATATAACATCTGCACTAACTGCTTATATATCATCTGCACTAACTGCTTATATAAAATCTGCACTAACTACTTATATAACGTCTGCACTAACTGGTCATATAACGTCTGCACTAACTGTACATATAACATCTGCACTAACTGCACATATAACATCTGCACTAACTGTACATATAACATCTGCACTAACTGTACATATAACATCTGCACTAACTGTACATATAACATCTGCACTAACTGCACATATAACATCTGCACTAACTGTACATATAACATCTGCACTAACTGCACATATAACATCTGCACTAACTGTACATATAACATCTGCACTAACTGTACATATAACATCTGCACTAACTGCACATATAACATCTGCACTAACTGCACATATAACATCTGCACTAACTGTACATATAACATCTGCACTAACTGCTCATATAACATCTGCACTAACTGCACATATAACGTCTGCAATAACTGCTCATATAATGTCTGCACTAACTGCATATATAACATCTGCACTAACTGCTCATATAACATCTGTTCTAACTGCCCATATAACATCTACACTAACTGCACATATAACATCTGCACTAACTGCACATATAACATTGGCACTAACTGCTCATATAACTGCTGCACTTACTGCACATATAACATCTGCAGTAACTGCTCATATAACATCTGAACTAACTGCTCATATAACATCTGCACTAACTGCACATATAACATCTGCACTAACTGCACATATAACATCGGCACTAACTGCACATATAACATCTGCACTAACTGCACATATAACATCTGCACTAACTGCTCATATAATATCTGCACTAACTGCTCATATAACATCTGCACTAACTGCACATATAACATCTGCACTAACTGCTCATATAATATCTGCACTAACTGCTCATATAACATCTGCACTAACTGCACATATAACATCTGCACTAACTGCTTATATAACATCTGCACTAACTGCTCATATAACATCTGCACTAACTGCACATATAACATCTGCACTAACTGCTCATATAACATCTACAATAACTGCTCATATAACATCTTCACTAACTGTTTATATAACATCTGCACTAACTGCTCATATAACATCTGCACTAACTGCTCATAAAACATCTGCACTAACTGCTCATATAACATCTGCGCTAACTGCTCATATAACATCTGTTCTAACTGCCCATATAACATCTACACTAACTGCACATATAACATCTGTAAATTATATATATATATATATATATATATATATATATATATATATATATACACACACCCAATTTACAGGGTATATGTAATACAATATTATATAAAATAGGGGCGCTATCTAAATATGCAAAGTAACTAGATATACAAGGATGAAGATAAACACAGTTCTTAATATATTAAATATTATCAGAAGGTAATATCACTTTTGTATAGGCATACAAGCATATAAAAAATATAAAAATTCACAGAAAATTGAACCTGTATAAATGATAATGTCCCAATAGACAAATCAAAGTCCAAAAATTCTATCAGAGTCCCCAATGGTAATGGAGTGTTTAAGGTAGCTCTCCTCGATGTATAAGGCCGTCCACAACGAATTAATCTATAAAGAAACAGAGAAGGCGCCACATAGCATAATTCCGTATGGTATACCAAATTGAAAATTGTAGCTCAAATGCACTCACGTGTAAGAAAGCACCAAGATGTGGTGCTGGCTGGGCAAACCGGAAACCTCAGAGTTGTCCGGTAAACGCTCCTCTCAAGCTAAAGCTCCCAGCAGCCAAGATAGTAGTCACCAGCAAAGTTATGGTGTGTGAATGTCAGGAAAGGCACTATACCACCTCCAGCAATTGGAGAGTTACTCCAAACAGGGATATCCAAATAATAAGCGAAGTAGCAAGTTTGTATCAATAAAAGTGTTTATTTAAACACATTAAAAACACAGCAACGCGTTTCTCAGTATCATGTACTGTTTCCTCAGGCTGAATATAACATCTGCACTAACCGCACATATAACATCTGCACTATCTGCTCATATAACATCTGCACTAACTGCTTATATAGCATCTGTACTAACTGCACATATAACATCTGCACTAACTGCACATATAACATCTGCACTAACTGCACATATAACATCTGCACTAACTGCTCATATAACATCTGCACTAACTGCTTATATAACATCTGCACTAACTGCTCATATAACATCTGCACTAACTGCACATATAACATCTGCACTAACTGCTCATATAAAATCTGCACTAACTGTTTATATAACATCTGCACTAACTGCTCATATAACATCTGCACTAACTGCTCATATAACATCTGCACTAACTGCTCATATAACATCTGCACTAACTGCTCATATAACATCTGCACTAACTGCTCAAATAACATCTGCGCTAACTGCTCATATAAGATCTGCACTATCTGCTCATATAACATCTGAACTAACTGCTCATATAACATCTGCACTAACTGCTCATATAACATCTGCACTAACTGCTCATATAACATCTGCACTAACTGCTCATATAACATCTACACTAACTGCTCATATAACATCTGCACTAACTGCTCACATAACATCTGCCCTAACTGCTCATATAACATCTGCACTAACTGCTCATATAACATCTGCCCTAACTGCTCATGTAACATCTGCACTAACTGCTCATATAACATCTGCACTAACTGCTTATATAACATCTGCATTAACTTCTAATATATCATCTGCACTAACTGCTTATATAACATCTGCACTAACTGCTTATATTACGTCTGCACTAACTGTTCATATAACGTCTGCACTAACTGCTGATATAACATCTGCACTAACTGCTCATATAACATCTGCACTAACTGCTCATATAACATCTGAACTAACTGCTCATATAACATCTGCACTAACTGCACATATAACATCTGCACTAACTGCACATATAACATCGGCACTAACTGCACATATAACATCTGCACTAACTGCACATATAACATCTGTACTAACTGCACATATAACATCTGAAATAACTGCACATATAACGTCTACACTAACTGCACATATAACATCTACACTAACTGCACATATAACATCTGCACTAGCTGCACATATAACATCTGCACTAACTTCTCATATAACATCTGCACTAAGTGCACATATAACATCTGCACTAACTGAACATATAACATCTGCACTAACTGCTCATATAACATCTGCACTAACTGCTCATATAACATCTGCACTAACTGCTCATATAACATCTGCACTAACTGCTCATATAACATCTGCCCTAACTGCTCATATAACATATGCACTAACTGCTCATATAACATCTGCCCTAACTGCTCATATAACATCTGCACTAACTGCTCATATAACATCTGCACTAACTGCTTATATAACATCTGCATTAACTTCTAATATATCATCTGCACTAACTGCTTATATAACATCTGCACTAACTGCTTATATTACGTCTGCACTAACTGTTCATATAACGTCTGCACTAACTGCTGATATAACATCTGCACTAACTGCTCATATAACATCTGCACTAACTGCTCATATAACATCTGAACTAACTGCTCATATAACATCTGCACTAACTGCACATATAACATCTGCACTAACTGCACATATAACATCGGCACTAACTGCACATATAACATCTGCACTAACTGCACATATAACATCTGTACTAACTGCACATATAACATTTGAAATAACTGCACATATAACGTCTACACTAACTGCACATATAACATCTACACTAACTGCACATATAACATCTGCACTAACTTCTCATATAACATCTGCACTAACTGCACATATAACATCTGCACTAACTGAACATATAACATCTGCACTAACTGCACATATAACATCTCCACTAACTGCTCATGCAGATGTTATATGAGCAGTTAGTGCAGATGTTATATGTGCAGTTAGTGCAGATGTTATATGTGCAGTTAGTGCAGATGTTATATGAGTAGTTAGTGCAGATGTTATGTGTGCAGTTAGTGCAGATGTTACATGAGCAGTTAGTGAAGATGTTATATGTGCAGTTAGTGCAGATGTTATATGTGCAGTTAGTGCAGATGTTATATGTGCAGTTAGTGCATATGTTATATGTGCAGTTAGTGAAGATGTTATATGTGCAGTTAGTGCAGATTTTATATGAGCAGTTAGTGCAGATGTTATATGTGCAGTTAGTGCAGATGTTATATGAGCAATTAGTGCAGATGTTATATGTGCAGTTAGTGCAGATGTTATATGTGCAGTTAGTACAGATGCTATATGTGCAGTTAGTGCAGATGTTATATGTGCAGTTAGTGCAGATGTTATATGTGCAGTTAGTACAGATGTTATATAAGCAGTTAGTGCAGACAGTATATGTGCAGTTAGAACAGATGTTATATGTGCATTTAGTGCAGATGTTATATGAGAAGTTAGTGCAGATGTTATATGTGCAGCTAGTGCAGATGTTATATGTGCAGTTAGTGTAGATGTTATATGAGCAGTTAGTGCAGATGTTATATGAGCTGTTAGTGCAGATGTTATATGTGCAGTTAGTGCAGATGTTATATGTGCAGTTAGGGCAGATGTTATATGTGCAGTTAGTGCAGATGTTATATGTGCAGTTAGTGCAGATGTTATATGTGCAGTTAGTGCAGATGTTATATGTGCAGTTAGTGCAGATGTTATATGAGCAGTTAGTGCAGATGTTATATGTGCAGTTAGTGCAGATGTTATATGAGCAGTTAGGGCAGATGCTATATGTGCAGTTTGTGCAGATGTTATATCAGCAGTTAGTGCAGATGTTATATGAGAAGTTAGTGCAGATGTTATATGTGCAGCTAGTGCAGATGTTATATGTGCAGTTAGTGCAGATGTTATATCAGCAGTTAGTGCAGATGTTATATGTGCAGTTAGGGCAGATGTTATATGTGCAGTTAGTGCAGATGTTATATGTGCAGTTAGTGCAGATGTTATATGTGCAGTTAGTGCAGATGTTATATGAGCAGTTAGTGCAGATGTTATATGTGCAGTTAGTGCAGATGTTATATGAGCAGTTAGGGCAGATGCTATATGTGCAGTTTGTGCAGATGTTATATGTGCAGTTAGTGCAGATGTTATATGAGCAGTTAGTGCAAATGTTATATGTACAGTTAGTGCAGATGTTATATGTGCAGTTAGTGCAGATGTTATATGTTCAGTTAGTGCAGATGTTATATGTGCAGTTAGTGAAGATGTTATATGTGCAGTTAGTGCAGATGTTATATGAGCAGTTAGTGCAGATATTATATGAGCAGTTAGGGCAGATGTTAAATGTGCAGTTAGTGCAGATGTTATATGAGCAGTTAGTGCAGATGTTATATGAGCAGTTAGAGCAGATGTTATATGAGCAGTTAGTGCAGACGTTATATGTGCAGTTAGTGCAGACGTTATATGAGCAGTTAGTGCAGATGTTATATGAGCAATTAGTGCAGATTTTATATGAGCAGTTAGTGCAGATGTTATATGAGCAGTTAGTGCAGATGTTATATGTGCAGTTAGTGCAGATGTTATATGTGCTTTCAGTGCAGATGTTATATGAGCAGTTAGTGCAGATGTTATATGAGCAGTTAGTGCAGATGTTATATGTGCAGCTAGTACAGATGTTATATGTGCAGTTAGTGCAGATGTTATATGTGCAGTTAGTTCAGATGTTATATGTGCAGTTAGTGCAGATGTTATATGTGCAGTTAGTGCAGATGTTATATGAGCAGTTAGTGCAGATGTTATATGTGCAGTTAGTACAGATGTGATATGTGCAGTTAGTGCAGATTTCATATGTGCAGTTAGTATAGATGTTATATGTGCAGTTAGTGCAGATGTTATATGAGCAGTTAGTGCAGATGTTATATGTGCAGTTAGTGCAGACTTTATATGTGCAGTTAGTGCAGATGTTATATGTGCAGTTAGTGCAGATGTTGGCCTCGCTTCCATTGAGTCGTAATTCAGTTTGCGTGCACTCGCAAACCGATAAATATGCTGTCGAAAGCAATAGCGTTTAACGACTGTTTCCAATGGCGCGTTATACCTCAATATCGGCTGCCGGACTTCGGCTGGCGAAAAGATTTTCGCGTCCCATAGAAAGTAATAGAAGCCGTTAATCGATAAATTATACCAGGTTTCCATTGAAAGCGCTAACCGTTAATACACTGTCGGAGGCTGTCGATACATTGAGAAATATTACCCCCAGCTCAACTAGGTGTAAAAGAGGAAAATTGTGCTTTTTGAGACCTATTTTCTATTGAAATGATAAAACTTGCATATAATGCAAGTGTTTTAATGTAGAAATAAATTGTTATAAGTAATATTTATTGTTGTCTCATGTATAGAAATAGTTGAACTTATATTCTAATAGAAATATCAGTATATATTTAAATATAATAATATATGCAAGAACATATCTACAGAATGCAAACTAGACCTATGCCTAGGGCAGCAATAAATATTACTTATATTTATGAACTGTTAAATATAATTATATTAGAAAATAGTATTTGATTATTAAAAATATGGATAAGTGTTTTTTTATTTTTCTTGAGAGGCGATCACAGGTAAGAAGCACGGACGTTAAACGTAAATTCTATAGCGTAAGGTCGGGTTACCGTAGCAACTAATTGATTTTCAAGAAATCCGACGTCAGATGGAAGCGTTAACACAACGTTAACTTACAGCTACACGAAAAGAGCGACTGCGCGCAACACGCTAATCTTTTCAATGGAAACCTGGTACTAAAATGCAGCCGTAAATTACTTTTAGCTGTCGGCCGCTTCGGTAGCTTACGGCTCCATTTTTAACGACTCAATGGAAGCGAGGCCGTTATATGTGCAGTAGGTGCAGATGTTATATGAGCAGTTAGTGCAGATGTTGTATGTTCAGTTAGATCAGATGTTATATGTGCAGTTAGTGCAGATGTTATATGAGCAGTTAGTGCAGATGTTTTATCAGCAGTTAGTGCAGATGTTATATGTGCAGTTAGTGCAGATGTTATATGAGCAGTTAGTGCAGATGTTTTATCAGCAGTTAGTGCAGATGTTATATTACCAGTTAGTGCAGATGTTATATGTGCAGTTAGTGTAGATATTATATGTGCAGTTAGTGTAGATATTATATGTGCAGTTAGTGCAGATGTTATATGAGCAGTTAGTGCAGATATTATATGTACAGTTAGTGCAGATGTTATATGTGCAGTTAGTGCAGATGTTATATGATCAGTTACTGCAGATGTTATATGAGCAGTTAGTGCAGATGTTATATGAGCAGTTAGTGCAGATATTATATATACAGTTAGTGCAGATGTTATATGTGCAGTTAGTGCAGATGTTATATGAGCAGTTAGTGCAGATGTTATATGAGCAGTTAGTGCAGATGTTATATGAGCAGTTAGTGCAGATGTTATATGTGCAGTTAGTTTAGATGTTATATAAGCAGTTAGTGCAGATGTTATATGTGCAGTTAGTGCAGATGTTATATGAACAGTTAAAGGGACAGTCTACACCAGAATTTTTATTGTTTTAAAAGATAGATAATCCCTTTATTACCCATTTCCCAGTTTTGCATAACCAACACCGTTATAATAATATACTTTTAACCTTTGTGATTATCTTGTATCTAAGCCTCTGCCAACTGCCCCTTTTTTCAGTTCTTTTGACAGACTTGCAGTCTAGCCAATCAGTGCCTGCTCCCAGATAACTTCTCGTGCACAAGCACAGTGTTATCTATAGGAAATACGTGAACTAACACCCTCTAGTGGTGAAAAACTGTTAAAATGCAATCTGAAAGAGGTGGGCTTCAAGCTCTAAGAAATTAGCATATGAACCTCCTAGGTTAAGCTTTCAACTAAGAATACCAAAAGAACAAAGCAAAATTGGTGATAAAAGTAAATTGGAAAATTGTTTCAAATTACATGCTCTATCTGAATCATGAAAGTTTATTTTGGCCTAGACTGTCCCTTTAATACAGATGTTATATTTGGAGTTAGTGCAGACGTTATATGAGCAGTTAGTGCAGATGTTATATGTGCAGTTAGTGCAGATGTTATATGTGCAGTTAGTGCAGATGTTATATGAGCAGTTAGTGCAGATGTTATATGAGCAGTTAGTGCAGATCTTATATGAGCAGTTAGTGCAGATATGCAGATGTTATATGTGCAGTTAGTGCAGATGTTATATGTGCAGTTAGTGCAGATGTTATATTAGAAGTTAGTGCAGATGTTATATGTGCAGCTAGTGCAGATGTTATATGTGCAGTTATTTCAGATGTTATATGTGCAGTTAGTAGAGATGTTATATGTGCAGTTAGTGCAGATGTCATATGGGTAGTTAGTACAGATGTTATATGTGCAGTTAGTGCAGCAGTTATATGAGCAATTAGTGCAGATGTTATATGAGCAGTTAGTGCAGATGTTATATGAGCAGTTAGTGCAGATGTTATATGAGCAGTTAGTGCAGATGTTATATGAGTAGTTAGTGCAGATGTTATATGTGCAGTTAGTGTAGATGTTATATAAGCAGTTAGTGCAGATGTTATATGAGCAGTTAGTGCAGATGTTTTATGTGCAGTTAGTGTAGAAGTTATATGAGCAGTTAGTGCTGATGTTATATGTGCAGTTAGTGCAGATGTTATATGTGCAGTTAGTGCAGATGTTATATAAGCAGTTAGTTCAGATGTTATATAAGCAGTTAGTGCAGATGTTATTTGTGCAGTTAGATCAGATTTTATATGTGCAGTTAGTGCAGATGTTATATAAGCAGTTAGAGCAGATGTTATATGTGCAGTTAGTGCAGATGTTATAAGTGCACTTAGTGCAGATGTTATATGAGCAGTTAGTGCAGATGTTATATGTGCAGTTAGTACAGATGTTTTTATGTACAGTTAGTGCAGATGTTATATGTGCAGTTAGTGCAGATGTTATATGTGCAGTAGGTGCAGATGTTATATGAGCAGTAAGTGCAGATGTTGTATGTGCAGTTAGTGTAGATGTTATATGTTCAGTTAGTTCAGATGTTATATGTGCAGTTAGTGCAGATGTTATATGAGCAGTTAGTGCAGATGTTTTATGAGCAGTTAGTGCAGATGTTATATTAGCAGTTAGTGCAGATGTTATATATGCAGTTAGTGTAGATATTATATGTGCAGTTAGTGCAGATGTTATATGAGCAGTTAGTGCAGATATTATATGTACAGTTAGTGCAGATGTTATATGTGCAGTTAGTGCAGATGTTATATGATCAGTTACTGCAGATGTTATATGAGCAGTTAGTGCAGATGTTATATGAGCAGTTAGTGCAGATATTATATATACAGTTAGTGCAGATGTTATTTGTGCAGTTAGTGCAGATGTTATACGAGCAGTTAGTGCAGATGTTATATGAGCAGTTAGTGCAGATGTTATATGAGCACTTAGTGCAGATGTTATATGAGCAGTTAGTGCAGATGTTATATGAGCACTTAGTGCAGATGTTATATGTGCAGTTAGTTCAGATGTTATATAAGCAGTTAGTGCAGATGTTATATGTGCAGTTAGTGCAGATGTTATATGAACAGTTAGTACAGATGTTATATGTGGAGTTAGTGCAGACGTTATATGAGCAGTTAGTGCAGATGTTATATGTGCAGTTAGTGCAGATGTTATATGTGCAGTTAGTGCAGATGTTATATGTGCAGTTAGTGTAGAAGTTATATGAGCAGTTAGTGCATATGTTATATGAGCAGTAAGTGCAGATCTTATATGAGCAGTTAGTGCAGATGTTATATGTGCAGTTAGTGTAGATGTTATATAAGCAGTTAGTTCAGATGTTATATGTGCAGTTAGTGCAGATGTTATATGAGCAGTTAGTGCAGATATGCAGATGTTATATGTGCAGTTAGTGCAGATGTTATATGAGAAGTTAGTGCAGATGTTATATGTGCAGCTAGTGCAGATTTTATATGTGCAGCTAGTGCAGATATTATATGTGCAGTTAGTGCAGACGTTATATGTGCAGTTATTTCAGATGTTATATGTGCAGTTAGTAGAGATGTTATATGTGCAGTTAGTGCAGATGTCATATGGGCAGTTAGTACAGATGTTATATGTGCAGTTAGTGCAGCAGTTATATGAGCAATTAGTGCAGATGTTATATGAGCAGTTAGTGCAGATGTTATATGAGCAGTTAGTGCAGATGTTATATGAGCAGTTAGTGCAGATGTTATATGTGCAGTTAGTGTAGATGTTATATAAGCAGTTAGTGCAGATGTTATATGAGCAGTTAGTGCAGATGTTTTATGTGCAGTTAGTGTAGAAGTTATATGAGCAGTTAGTGCTGATGTTATATGTGCAGTTAGTGCAGATGTTATATGTGCAGTTAGTGCAGATGTTATATAAGCAGTTAGTGCAGATGTTATATAAGCAGTTAGTGCAGATGTTATATGTGCAGTTAGTGCAGATTTTATATGTGCAGTTAGTGCAGATGTTATATAAGCAGTTAGAGCAGATGTTATATGTGCAAGTAGTGCAGATGTTATAAGTGCACTTAGTGCAGATGTTATATGAGCAGTTAGTGCAGATGTTATATGTGCAGTTAGTGCAGATGTTATATGTGCAGTTAGTGCAGATGTTATATGTGCAGTTAGTGCAGATGTTATATGAGAAGTTAGTGCAGATGTTATATGTGCAGTTATTTCAGATGTTATATGTGCAGTTAGTACAGATGTTATATGAGAAGTTAGTGCAGACGTTATATGTGCAGTTATTTCAGATGTTATATGTGCAGTTAGTACAGATGTTATATGTGCAGTTAGTGCAGATGTCATATGTGCAGTTAGTACAGATGTTATATGTGCAGTTAGTGCAGCAGTTATCTGAGCAGTTAGTGCAGATGTTATATGAGCAGTTAGTGCAGACGTAATATGTACAGTTAGTGCAGATGTTATATGTACAGTTAGTGCAGATGCCATATGTGCAGTTAGTACAGATGTTATATGAGAAGTTAGTGCAGATGTTATATGTGCAGCTAGTGCAGATGTTATATGTGCAGTTAGTGTAGATGTTATATGTGCAGTTAGTGCAGACGTTATATGTGCAGTTATTTCAGATGTTATATGTGCAGTTAGTACAGATGTTATATGTGCAGTTAGTGCAGATGTCATATGTGCAGTTAGTACAGATGTTATATGTGCAGTTAGTGCAGCAGTTATATGAGCAGTTAGTGCAGATGTTATATGAGCAGTTAGTGCAGACGTTATATGTACAGTTAGTGCAGATGTTATATGTACAGTTAGTGCAGATGTCATATGTGCAGTTAGTACAGATGTTATATGTGCAGTTAGTGCAGATGTTATATGTGCAGTTAGTTTAGATATTATATGTGCAGTTAGTGCAGTTAGTGCAGATGTTATATGAGCAGTTAGTGCAGATATTATATGTACAGTTAGTGCAGATGTTATATGTGCAGTTAGTGCAGATGTTATATGATCAGTTACTGCAGATGTTATATGAGCAGTTAGTGCAGATGTTATATGATCAGTTACTGCAGATGTTATATGAGCAGTTAGTGCAGATGTTATATGAGCAGTTAGTGCAGATATTATATATACAGTTAGTGCAGATGTTATTTGTGCAGTTAGTGCAGATGTTATATGAGCAGTTAGTGCAGATGTTATATGAGCAGTTAGTGCAGATGTTATATGAGCACTTAGTGCAGATGTTAGATGTGCAGTTAGTTCAGATGTTAGATGTGCAGTTAGTTCAGATGTTATATAAGCAGTTAGTGCAGATGTTATATGTGCAGTTAGTGCAGATGTTATATGAACAGTTAGTACAGATGTTATATGTGGAGTTAGTGCAGACGTTATATGAGCAGTTAGTGCAGATGTTATATGTGCAGTTAGTGCAGATGTTATATGTGCAGTTAGTGTAGAAGTTATATGAGCAGTTAGTGCATATGTTATATGAGCAGTAAGTGCAGATCTTATATGAGCAGTTAATGCAGAAGTTATATGTGCAGTTAGTGTAGATGTTATATAAGCAGTTAGTTCAGATGTTATATGTGAAGTTAGTGCAGATGTTATATGAGCAGTTAGTGCAGATATGCAGATGTTATATGTGCAGTTAGTGCAGATGTTATATGTGCAGTTAGTGCAGATGTTATATGAGAAGTTAGTGCAGATGTTATATGTGCAGCTAGTGCAGATGTTATATGTGCAGCTAGTGCAGATATTATATGTGCAGTTAGTGCAGACTTTATATGTGCAGTTATTTCAGATGTTATATGTGCAGTTAGTAGAGATGTTATATGTGCAGTTAGTGCAGATGTCATATGGGCAGTTAGTACAGATGTTATATGTGCAGTTAGTGCAGCAGTTATATGAGCAATTAGTGCAGATGTTATATGAGCAGTTAGTGCAGATGTTATATGAGCAGTTAGTGCAGATGTTATATGTGCAGTTAGTGTAGATGTTATATAAGCAGTTAGTGCAGATGTTATATGAGCAGTTAGTGCAGATGTTTTATGTGCAGTTAGTGCAGATGTTATATGTGCAGTTAGTGCAGATGTTATATAAGCAGTTAGTGCAGATGTTATATAAGCAGTTAGTGCAGATTTTATATGTGCAGTTAGTGCAGATTTTATATCTGCAGTTAGTGCAGATGTTATATAAGCAGTTAGAGCAGATGTTATATGTGCAGTTAGTGCAGATGTTATAAGTGCACTTAGTGCAGATGTTATATGAGCAGTTAGTGCAGATGTTATATGTGCAGTTAGTGCAGATGTTATATGTGCAGTTAGTGCAGATGTTATATGTGCAGTTAGTGCAGATGTTATATGAGAAGTTAGTGCAGATGTTATATGTGCAGCTAGTGCAGATGTTATATGTGCAGTTAGTGCAGTTAGTGCAGATGTTATATGAGCAGTTAGTGCAGATATTATATGTACAGTTAGTGTAGATGTTATATGTGCAGTTAGTGCAGACGTTATATGTGCAGTTATTTCAGATGTTATATGTGCAGTTAGTACAGATGTTATATGTGCAGTTAGTGCAGATGTCATATGTGCAGTTAGTACAGATGTTATATGTGCAGTTAGTGCAGCAGTTATATGAGCAGTTAGTGCAGATGTTATATGAGCAGTTAGTGCAGACGTTATATGTACAGTTAGTGCAGATGTTATATGTACAGTTAGTGCAGATGTCATATGTGCAGTTAGTACAGATGTTATATGTGCAGTTAGTGCAGATGTTATATGTGCAGTTAGTGTAGATATTATATGTGCAGTTAGTGCAGTTAGTGCAGATGTTATATGAGCAGTTAGTGCAGATATTATATGTACAGTTAGTGCAGATGTTATATGTGCAGTTAGTGCAGATGTTATATGATCAGTTACTGCAGATGTTATATGAGCAGTTAGTGCAGATGTTATATGATCAGTTACTGCAGATGTTATATGAGCAGTTAGTGCAGATGTTATATGAGCAGTTAGTGCAGATATTATATATACAGTTAGTGCAGATGTTATTAGTGCAGTTAGTGCAGATGTTATATGAGCAGTTAGTGCATATGTTATATGAGCAGTTAGTGCAGATGTTATATGAGCACTTAGTGCAGATGTTATATGTGCAGTTAGTTCAGATGTTATATAAGCAGTTAGTGCAGATGTTATATGTGCAGTTAGTGCAGATGTTATATGAGAAGTTAGTGCAGATGTTATATGTGCAGCTAGTGCAGATGTTATATGTGCAGCTAGTGCAGATATTATATGTGCAGTTAGTGCAGACTTTATATGTGCAGTTATTTCAGATGTTATATGTGCAGTTAGTAGAGATGTTATATGTGCAGTTAGTGCAGATGTCATATGGGCAGTTAGTACAATGTTATATGTGCAGTTAGTGCAGCAGTTATATGAGCAATTAGTGCAGATGTTATATGAGCAGTTAGTGCAGATGTTATATGAGCAGTTAGTGCAGATGTTATATGTGCAGTTAGTGTAGATGTTATATAAGCAGTTAGTGCAGATGTTATATGAGCAGTTAGTGCAGATGTTTTATGTGCAGTTAGTGTAGAAGTTATATGAGCAGTTAGTGCTGATGTTATATGTGCAGTTAGTGCAGATGTTATATGTGCAGTTAGTGCAGATGTTATATGTGCAGTTAGTGCAGATGTTATATGTGCAGTTAGTGCAGATGTTATATGAGAAGTTAGTGCAGATGTTATATGTGCAGCTAGTGCAGATGTTATATGTGCAGTTAGTGTAGATGTTATATGTGCAGTTAGTGCAGACGTTATATGTGCAGTTATTTCAGATGTTATATGTGCAGTTAGTACAGATGTTATATGTGCAGTTAGTGCAGATGTCATATGTGCAGTTAGTACAGATGTTATATGTGCAGTTAGTGCAGCAGTTATCTGAGCAGTTAGTGCAGATGTTATATGAGCAGTTAGTGCAGACGTAATATGTACAGTTAGTGCAGATGTTATATGTACAGTTAGTGCAGATGCCATATGTGCAGTTAGTACAGATGTTATATGAGAAGTTAGTGCAGATGTTATATGTGCAGCTAGTGCAGATGTTATATGTGCAGTTAGTGTAGATGTTATATGTGCAGTTAGTGCAGACGTTATATGTGCAGTTATTTCAGATGTTATATGTGCAGTTAGTACAGATGTTATATGTGCAGTTAGTGCAGATGTTATATGTGCAGTTAGTACAGATGTTATATGTGCAGTTAGTGCAGCAGTTATATGAGCAGTTAGTGCAGATGTTATATGAGCAGTTAGTGCAGACGTTATATGTACAGTTAGTGCAGATGTTATATGTACAGTTAGTGCAGATGTCATATGTGCAGTTAGTACAGATGTTATATGTGCAGTTAGTGCAGATGTTATATGTGCAGTTAGTTTAGATATTATATGTGCAGTTAGTGCAGTTAGTGCAGATGTTATATGAGCAGTTAGTGCAGATATTATATGTACAGTTAGTGCAGATGTTATATGTGCAGTTAGTGCAGATGTTATATGATCAGTTACTGCAGATGTTATATGAGCAGTTAGTGCAGATGTTATATGATCAGTTACTGCAGATGTTATATGAGCAGTTAGTGCAGATGTTATATGAGCAGTTAGTGCAGATATTATATATACAGTTAGTGCAGATGTTATTTGTGCAGTTAGTGCAGATGTTATATGAGCAGTTAGTGCAGATGTTATATGAGCAGTTAGTGCAGATGTTATATGAGCACTTAGTGCAGATGTTAGATGTGCAGTTAGTTCAGATGTTATATAAGCAGTTAGTGCAGATGTTATATGTGCAGTTAGTGCAGATGTTATATGAACAGTTAGTACAGATGTTATATGTGGAGTTAGTGCAGACGTTATATGAGCAGTTAGTGTAGAAGTTTTATGAGCAGTTAGTGAATATGTTATATGAGCAGTAAGTGCAGATCTTATATGAGCAGTTAATGCAGAAGTTATATGTGCAGTTAGTGTAGATGTTATATAAGCAGTTAGTTCAGATGTTATATGTGAAGTTAGTGCAGATGTTATATGAGCAGTTAGTGCAGATATGCAGATGTTATATGTGCAGTTAGTGCAGATGTTATATGTGCAGTTAGTGCAGATGTTATATGAGAAGTTAGTGCAGATGTTATATGTGCAGCTAGTGCAGATGTTATATGTGCAGCTAGTGCAGATATTATATGTGCAGTTAGTGCAGACTTTATATGTGCAGTTATTTCAGATGTTATATGTGCAGTTAGTAGAGATGTTATATGTGCAGTTAGTGCAGATGTCATATGGGCAGTTAGTACAGATGTTATATGTGCAGTTAGTGCAGCAGTTATATGAGCAATTAGTGCAGATGTTATATGAGCAGTTAGTGCAGATGTTATATGAGCAGTTAGTGCAGATGTTATATGTGCAGTTAGTGTAGATGTTATATAAGCAGTTAGTGCAGATGTTATATGAGCAGTTAGTGCAGATGTTTTATGTGCAGTTAGTGTAGAAGTTATATGAGCAGTTAGTGCTGATGTTATATGTGCAGTTAGTGCAGATGTTATATGTGCAGTTAGTGCAGATGTTATATAAGCAGTTAGTGCAGATGTTATATAAGCAGTTAGTGCAGATGTTATATGTGCAGTTAGTGCAGATTTTATATCTGCAGTTAGTGCAGATGTTATATAAGCAGTTAGAGCAGATGTTATATGTGCAGTTAGTGCAGATGTTATAAGTGCACTTAGTGCAGATGTTATATGAGCAGTTAGTGCAGATGTTATATGTGCAGTTAGTGCAGATGTTATATGTGCAGTTAGTGCAGATGTTATATGTGCAGTTAGTGCAGATGTTATATGAGAAGTTAGTGCAGATGTTATATGTGCAGCTAGTGCAGATGTTATATGTGCAGTTAGTGCAGTTAGTGCAGATGTTATATGAGCAGTTAGTGCAGATATTATATGTACAGTTAGTGTAGATGTTATATGTGCAGTTAGTGCAGACGTTATATGTGCAGTTATTTCAGATGTTATATGTGCAGTTAGTACAGATGTTATATGTGCAGTTAGTGCAGATGTCATATGTGCAGTTAGTACAGATGTTATATGTGCAGTTAGTGCAGCAGTTATATGAGCAGTTAGTGCAGATGTTATATGAGCAGTTAGTGCAGACGTTATATGTACAGTTAGTGCAGATGTTATATGTACAGTTAGTGCAGATGTCATATGTGCAGTTAGTACAGATGTTATATGTGCAGTTAGTGCAGATGTTATATGTGCAGTTAGTGTAGATATTATATGTGCAGTTAGTGCAGTTAGTGCAGATGTTATATGAGCAGTTAGTGCAGATATTATATGTACAGTTAGTGCAGATGTTATATGTGCAGTTAGTGCAGATGTTATATGATCAGTTACTGCAGATGTTATATGAGCAGTTAGTGCAGATGTTATATGATCAGTTACTGCAGATGTTATATGAGCAGTTAGTGCAGATGTTATATGAGCAGTTAGTGCAGATATTATATATACAGTTAGTGCAGATGTTATTAGTGCAGTTAGTGCAGATGTTATATGAGCAGTTAGTGCAGATGTTATATGAGCAGTTAGTGCAGATGTTATATGAGCAGTTAGTGCAGATGTTATATGAGCACTTAGTGCAGATGTTAGATGTGCAGTTAGTTCAGATGTTATATAAGCAGTTAGTGCAGATGTTATATGTGCAGTTAGTGCAGATGTTATATGAACAGTTAGTACAGATGTTATATGTGGAGTTAGTGCAGACGTTATATGAGCAGTTAGTGCAGATGTTATATGTGCAGTTAGTGCAGATGTTATATGTGCAGTTAGTGTAGAAGTTATATGAGCAGTTAGTGCATATGTTATATGAGCAGTAAGTGCAGATCTTATATGAGCAGTTAATGCAGAAGTTATATGTGCAGTTAGTGTAGATGTTATATAAGCAGTTAGTTCAGATGTTATATGTGAAGTTAGTGCAGATGTTATATGAGCAGTTAGTGCAGATATGCAGATGTTATATGTGCAGTTAGTGCAGATGTTATATGTGCAGTTAGTGCAGATGTTATATGAGAAGTTAGTGCAGATGTTATATGTGCAGCTAGTGCAGATGTTATATGTGCAGCTAGTGCAGATATTATATGTGCAGTTAGTGCAGACTTTATATGTGCAGTTATTTCAGATGTTATATGTGCAGTTAGTAGAGATGTTATATGTGCAGTTAGTGCAGATGTCATATGGGCAGTTAGTACAGATGTTATATGTGCAGTTAGTGCAGCAGTTATATGAGCAATTAGTGCAGATGTTATATGAGCAGTTAGTGCAGATGTTATATGAGCAGTTAGTGCAGATGTTATATGTGCAGTTAGTGTAGATGTTATATAAGCAGTTAGTGCAGATGTTATATGAGCAGTTAGTGCAGATGTTTTATGTGCAGTTAGTGCAGATGTTATATGTGCAGTTAGTGCAGATGTTATATAAGCAGTTAGTGCAGATGTTATATAAGCAGTTAGTGCAGATGTTATATGTGCAGTTAGTGCAGATTTTATATCTGCAGTTAGTGCAGATGTTATATAAGCAGTTAGAGCAGATGTTATATGTGCAGTTAGTGCAGATGTTATAAGTGCACTTAGTGCAGATGTTATATGAGCAGTTAGTGCAGATGTTATATGTGCAGTTAGTGCAGATGTTATATGTGCAGTTAGTGCAGATGTTATATGTGCAGTTAGTGCAGATGTTATATGAGAAGTTAGTGCAGATGTTATATGTGCAGCTAGTGCAGATGTTATATGTGCAGTTAGTGCAGTTAGTGCAGATGTTATATGAGCAGTTAGTGCAGATATTATATGTACAGTTAGTGTAGATGTTATATGTGCAGTTAGTGCAGACGTTATATGTGCAGTTATTTCAGATGTTATATGTGCAGTTAGTACAGATGTTATATGTGCAGTTAGTGCAGATGTCATATGTGCAGTTAGTACAGATGTTATATGTGCAGTTAGTGCAGCAGTTATATGAGCAGTTAGTGCAGATGTTATATGAGCAGTTAGTGCAGACGTTATATGTACAGTTAGTGCAGATGTTATATGTACAGTTAGTGCAGATGTCATATGTGCAGTTAGTACAGATGTTATATGTGCAGTTAGTGCAGATGTTATATGTGCAGTTAGTGTAGATATTATATGTGCAGTTAGTGCAGTTAGTGCAGATGTTATATGAGCAGTTAGTGCAGATATTATATGTACAGTTAGTGCAGATGTTATATGTGCAGTTAGTGCAGATGTTATATGATCAGTTACTGCAGATGTTATATGAGCAGTTAGTGCAGATGTTATATGATCAGTTACTGCAGATGTTATATGAGCAGTTAGTGCAGATGTTATATGAGCAGTTAGTGCAGATATTATATATACAGTTAGTGCAGATGTTATTAGTGCAGTTAGTGCAGATGTTATATGAGCAGTTAGTGCATATGTTATATGAGCAGTTAGTGCAGATGTTATATGAGCACTTAGTGCAGATGTTATATGTGCAGCTAGTTCAGATGTTATATAAGCAGTTAGTGCAGATGTTATATGTGCAGTTAGTGCAGATGTTATATGAGAAGTTAGTGCAGATGTTATATGTGCAGCTAGTGCAGATGTTATATGTGCAGCTAGTGCAGATATTATATGTGCAGTTAGTGCAGACTTTATATGTGCAGTTATTTCAGATGTTATATGTGCAGTTAGTAGAGATGTTATATGTGCAGTTAGTGCAGATGTCATATGGGCAGTTAGTACAGATGTTATATGTGCAGTTAGTGCAGCAGTTATATGAGCAATTAGTGCAGATGTTATATGAGCAGTTAGTGCAGATGTTATATGAGCAGTTAGTGCAGATGTTATATGTGCAGTTAGTGTAGATGTTATATAAGCAGTTAGTGCAGATGTTATATGAGCAGTTAGTGCAGATGTTTTATGTGCAGTTAGTGTAGAAGTTATATGAGCAGTTAGTGCTGATGTTATATGTGCAGTTAGTGCAGATGTTATATGTGCAGTTAGTGCAGATGTTATATGTGCAGTTAGTGCAGATGTTATATGTGCAGTTAGTGCAGATGTTATATGAGAAGTTAGTGCAGATGTTATATGTGCAGCTAGTGCAGATGTTATATGTGCAGTTAGTGTAGATGTTATATGTGCAGTTAGTGCAGACGTTATATGTGCAGTTATTTCAGATGTTATATGTGCAGTTAGTACAGATGTTATATGTGCAGTTAGTGCAGATGTCATATGTGCAGTTAGTACAGATGTTATATGTGCAGTTAGTGCAGCAGTTATCTGAGCAGTTAGTGCAGATGTTATATGAGCAGTTAGTGCAGACGTAATATGTACAGTTAGTGCAGATGTTATATGTACAGTTAGTGCAGATGCCATATGTGCAGTTAGTACAGATGTTATATGAGAAGTTAGTGCAGATGTTATATGTGCAGCTAGTGCAGATGTTATATGTGCAGTTAGTGTAGATGTTATATGTGCAGTTAGTGCAGACGTTATATGTGCAGTTATTTCAGATGTTATATGTGCAGTTAGTACAGATGTTATATGTGCAGTTAGTGCAGATGTTATATGTGCAGTTAGTACAGATGTTATATGTGCAGTTAGTGCAGAAGTTATATGAGCAGTTAGTGCAGATGTTATATGAGCAGTTAGTGCAGACGTTATATGTACAGTTAGTGCAGATGTTATATGTACAGTTAGTGCAGATGTCATATGTGCAGTTAGTACAGATGTTATATGTGCAGTTAGTGCAGATGTTATATGTGCAGTTAGTTTAGATATTATATGTGCAGTTAGTGCAGTTAGTGCAGATGTTATATGAGCAGTTAGTGCAGATATTATATGTACAGTTAGTGCAGATGTTATATGTGCAGTTAGTGCAGATGTTATATGATCAGTTACTGCAGATGTTATATGAGCAGTTAGTGCAGATGTTATATGATCAGTTACTGCAGATGTTATATGAGCAGTTAGTGCAGATGTTATATGAGCAGTTAGTGCAGATATTATATATACAGTTAGTGCAGATGTTATTTGTGCAGTTAGTGCAGATGTTATATGAGCAGTTAGTGCAGATGTTATATGAGCAGTTAGTGCAGATGTTATATGAGCACTTAGTGCAGATGTTAGATGTGCAGTTAGTTCAGATGTTATATAAGCAGTTAGTGCAGATGTTATATGTGCAGTTAGTGCAGATGTTATATGAACAGTTAGTACAGATGTTATATGTGGAGTTAGTGCAGACGTTATATGAGCAGTTAGTGTAGAAGTTTTATGAGCAGTTAGTGAATATGTTATATGAGCAGTAAGTGCAGATCTTATATGAGCAGTTAATGCAGAAGTTATATGTGCAGTTAGTGTAGATGTTATATAAGCAGTTAGTTCAGATGTTATATGTGAAGTTAGTGCAGATGTTATATGAGCAGTTAGTGCAGATATGCAGATGTTATATGTGCAGTTAGTGCAGATGTTATATGTGCAGTTAGTGCAGATGTTATATGAGAAGTTAGTGCAGATGTTATATGTGCAGCTAGTGCAGATGTTATATGTGCAGCTAGTGCAGATATTATATGTGCAGTTAGTGCAGACTTTATATGTGCAGTTATTTCAGATGTTATATGTGCAGTTAGTAGAGATGTTATATGTGCAGTTAGTGCAGATGTCATATGGGCAGTTAGTACAGATGTTATATGTGCAGTTAGTGCAGCAGTTATATGAGCAATTAGTGCAGATGTTATATGAGCAGTTAGTGCAGATGTTATATGAGCAGTTAGTGCAGATGTTATATGTGCAGTTAGTGTAGATGTTATATAAGCAGTTAGTGCAGATGTTATATGAGCAGTTAGTGCAGATGTTTTATGTGCAGTTAGTGTAGAAGTTATATGAGCAGTTAGTGCTGATGTTATATGTGCAGTTAGTGCAGATGTTATATGTGCAGTTAGTGCAGATGTTATATAAGCAGTTAGTGCAGATGTTATATAAGCAGTTAGTGCAGATGTTATATGTGCAGTTAGTGCAGATTTTATATCTGCAGTTAGTGCAGATGTTATATAAGCAGTTAGAGCAGATGTTATATGTGCAGTTAGTGCAGATGTTATAAGTGCACTTAGTGCAGATGTTATATGAGCAGTTAGTGCAGATGTTATATGTGCAGTTAGTGCAGATGTTATATGTGCAGTTAGTGCAGATGTTATATGTGCAGTTAGTGCAGATGTTATATGAGAAGTTAGTGCAGATGTTATATGTGCAGCTAGTGCAGATGTTATATGTGCAGTTAGTGCAGTTAGTGCAGATGTTATATGAGCAGTTAGTGCAGATATTATATGTACAGTTAGTGTAGATGTTATATGTGCAGTTAGTGCAGACGTTATATGTGCAGTTATTTCAGATGTTATATGTGCAGTTAGTACAGATGTTATATGTGCAGTTAGTGCAGATGTCATATGTGCAGTTAGTACAGATGTTATATGTGCAGTTAGTGCAGCAGTTATATGAGCAGTTAGTGCAGATGTTATATGAGCAGTTAGTGCAGACGTTATATGTACAGTTAGTGCAGATGTTATATGTACAGTTAGTGCAGATGTCATATGTGCAGTTAGTACAGATGTTATATGTGCAGTTAGTGCAGATGTTATATGTGCAGTTAGTGTAGATATTATATGTGCAGTTAGTGCAGTTAGTGCAGATGTTATATGAGCAGTTAGTGCAGATATTATATGTACAGTTAGTGCAGATGTTATATGTGCAGTTAGTGCAGATGTTATATGATCAGTTACTGCAGATGTTATATGAGCAGTTAGTGCAGATGTTATATGATCAGTTACTGCAGATGTTATATGAGCAGTTAGTGCAGATGTTATATGAGCAGTTAGTGCAGATATTATATATACAGTTAGTGCAGATGTTATTAGTGCAGTTAGTGCAGATGTTATATGAGCAGTTAGTGCAGATGTTATATGAGCAGTTAGTGCAGATGTTATATGAGCACTTAGTGCAGATGTTATATGTGCAGTTAGTTCAGATGTTATATAAGCAGTTAGTGCAGATGTTATATGTGCAGTTAGTGCAGATGTTATATGAGAAGTTAGTGCAGATGTTATATGTGCAGCTAGTGCAGATGTTATATGTGCAGCTAGTGCAGATATTATATGTGCAGTTAGTGCAGACTTTATATGTGCAGTTATTTCAGATGTTATATGTGCAGTTAGTAGAGATGTTATATGTGCAGTTAGTGCAGATGTCATATGGGCAGTTAGTACAGATGTTATATGTGCAGTTAGTGCAGCAGTTATATGAGCAATTAGTGCAGATGTTATATGAGCAGTTAGTGCAGATGTTATATGAGCAGTTAGTGCAGATGTTATATGTGCAGTTAGTGTAGATGTTATATAAGCAGTTAGTGCAGATGTTATATGAGCAGTTAGTGCAGATGTTTTATGTGCAGTTAGTGTAGAAGTTATATGAGCAGTTAGTGCTGATGTTATATGTGCAGTTAGTGCAGATGTTATATGTGCAGTTAGTGCAGATGTTATATAAGCAGTTAGTGCAGATGTTATATGTGCAGTTAGTGCAGATTTTATATGTGCAGTTAGTGCAGATGTTATATAAGCAGTTAGAGCAGATGTTATATGTGCAGTTAGTGCAGATGTTATAAGTGCACTTAGTGCAGATGTTATATGAGCAGTTAGTGCAGATGTTATATGTGCAGTTAGTGCAGATGTTATATGTGCAGTTAGTGCAGATGTTATATGTGCAGTTAGTGCAGATGTTATATGAGCAGTTAGTGTAGATGTTATATGTGCAGTTAGTGCAGACGTTATATGTGCAGTTATTTCAGATGTTATATGTGCAGTTAGTACAGATGTTATATGTGCAGTTAGTGCAGATGTCATATGTGCAGTTAGTACAGATGTTATATGTGCAGTTAGTGCAGCAGTTATATGAGCAGTTAGTGCAGATGTTATATGAGCAGTTAGTGCAGACGTTATATGTACAGTTAGTGCAGATGTTATATGTGCAGTTAGTGCAGATGTCATATGTGCAGTTAGTACAGATGTTATATGTGCAATTAGTGCAGATGTTATATGAGCAGTTTGTGCAGATGTTATATGTGCAGTTAGTGCAGATGTTATATGAGCAGTTAGTGCAGATGTTATATGTGCAGTTAGTGCAGACTTTATATGTGCAGTTAGTGCAGATGTTATATGAGCAGTTAGTGCAGATGTTATATGTGCAGTTAGTGCAGATGTTATATGTGCAATTAGTGCACACTTTATATGTGCAGTTATTTCAGATGTTATATGTGCAGTTAGTACAGATGTTATATGTGCAGTTAGTGCAGACATTATATGTGCAGTTAGTGCAGACGTTATATGTGCAGTTATTTCAGATGTTATATGTGCAGTTAGTGCAGATGTTATATGAGCAGTTAGTGCAGATGTTATATGTGCAGTTAGTGCAGACTTTATATGTGCAGTTAGTGCAGATGTTATATGAGCAGTTAGTGCAGATGTTATATGTGCAGTTAGTGCAGATGTTATATGTGCAATTAGTGCAGACTTTATATGTGCAGTTATTTCAGATGTTATATGTGCAGTTAGTACAGATTTTATATGTGCAGTTAGTGCAGACTTTATATGTGCAGTTATTTCAGATGTTATATGTGCAGTTAGTACAGATGTTATATGTGCAGTTAGTGCAGACATTATATGTGCAGTTAGTGCAGACGTTATATGTGCAGTTATTTCAGATGTTATATGTGCAGTTAGTACAGATGTGATATGTGCAGTTAGTGCAGATGTCATATGTGCAGTTAGTACAGATGTTATATGTGCAGTTAGTGCAGATGTTATATGAGCAGTTTGTGCAGATGTTATATGTGCAGTTAGTGCAGATGTTATATGAGCAGTTAGTGCAGATGTTATATGTGCAGTTAGTGCAGACTTTATATGTGCAGTTAGTGCAGATGTTATATGAGCAGTTAGTGCAGATGTTATATGTGCAGTTAGTGCAGATGTTATATGTGCAATTAGTGCAGACTTTATATGTGCAGTTATTTCAGATGTTATATGTGCAGTTAGTACAGATGTTATATGTGCAGTTAGTGCAGACATTATATGTGCAGTTAGTGCAGACGTTATATGTGCAGTTATTTCAGATGTTATATGTGCAGTTAGTACAGATGTGATATGTGCAGTTAGTGCAGATGTCATATGTGCAGTTAGTATAGATGTTATATGTGCAGTTAGTGCAGATGTTATATGAGCAGTTAGTGCAGATGTTTTATGTGCAGTTAGTGCAGATGTTATATTTGCAGTTAGTGCAGATGTTATATGAGCAGTTAGTGCAGATGTTATATGTGCAGTTAGGGCATATGTTATATGTGCAGTTAGTGCAGATGTTATATGTGCAGTTAGTGCAGATGTTATATGTGCAGTTAGTGTAGATGTTATATGTGCAGTTAGTGCAAACATTATATGTGCATTTATTTCAGATGTTATATGTGCAGTTAGTATATATGTTATATGTGCAGTTAGTGCAGACATTATATGTGCAGTTATTTCAGATGTTATATGTGCAGTTAGTACAGATGTCATATGTGCAGTTAGTAAAGATGTTATATGTGCAGTTAGTGCAGCAGTTATATGAGCAGTTAGTGCAGATGTTATATGAGCAGTTAGTGCAGATGTTATATGAGCAGTTAGTGCAGATGTTATATGTGCAGTTAGTGCAGATGTTATATGTGCAGTTAGTGCAGACGTTATATGTGCAGTTAGTGCAGACTTTATATGTGCAGTTATTACAGATGTTATATGTGCAGTTAGTACAGATGGTGATATCTAGTTAGTATGGTGAGTTCTAGTTTGTATGTTGAGCTCTAGTTATATATTGAGCTGTAATTAGTATTATTATATTTAGTTAGTATAGTAAACTCTAGTTAGTATGGTGATTTCTAGTTAGTATTGTGTGCTCCAGTTGGTATGGTAAACTATAATTAGTTAGTGCAGATGCTATATGTACCGTTAGTGCAGATGTTATATGAACAGTTAGTGCAGATGTTATATAATCAGTTAGTGCAGATGTTATATGTGCAGTTAGTTCGGATGTTATATGAGCAGTTAGAGCAGATATTATATGAGCAGTTAGTGCAGATGTTATATGTGCAGTTATTGCAGATGTTATATGTGCAGTTAGTGCAGATGTTATATGAGCAGTTAGTTCAGATGTTATATGAGCAGTTAGTGCAGATGTTATATAAGCAGTTAGTGCAGATGTTATATGTGCAGAAAGTGCAGCAGTTATATGAGCAGTTAGTGCAAATGTTATATGTGCAGTTAGTGCAGATGTTATATGTTCAGTTAGTGCAGATATTATATGAGCAGTTAGTGCAGATGTTATATGAGCAGTTAGTGCAGATGTTATATGTGCAGTTAGTGCAGATGTTATATAAGCAGTTAGTACAGATGTTATATGTGCAGTTAGTGCAGATGTTATATGAGCAGTTAGTGCAGATGTTATATGAGCAGTTAGTGCAGATGTTATGTGAACAGTTAGTGCAGATGTTATATGTGCAGTTAGTGCAGATGTTATATAAGCAGTTAGTACAGATGTTACATGTGCAGTTAGTGCAGATGTTATATGAGCAGTTAGTGCAGATGTTATATGAGCAGTTAGTGCAGATGTTATGTGAACAGTTAGTGCAGATGTTATGTGAACAGTTAGTGCAGATGTTATATGAGCAGTTAGTGCAGATGTTTTATGTGCAGTTAGTGTAGAAGTTATATGAGCAGTTAGTGCTGATGTTATATGTGCAGTTAGTGCAGATGTTATATGTGCAGTTAGTGCAGATGTTATATAAGCAGTTAGTGCAGATGTTATATAAGCAGTTAGTGCAGATGTTATATGTGCAGTTAGTGCAGATTCTATATGTGCAGTTAGTGCAGATGTTATATAAGCAGTTAGTGCAGATGTTATATGAGCAGTTAGTGCAGATGTTATGTGAACAGTTAGTGCAGATGTTATGTGAACAGTTAGTGCAGATGTTATATGAGCAGTTAGTGCAGATGTTATATGTGCAGTTAGTGCAGATGTTATATGTGCAGTTAGTGCAGATGTTATATGTGCAGTTAGTGCAGATGTTAAATGAGAAGTTAGTGCAGATGTTATATGTGCAGCTAGTGCAGATGTTATATGTGCAGTTAGTGTAGATGTTATATGTGCAGTTAGTGCAGACGTTATATGTGCAGTTATTTCAGATGTTATATGTGCAGTTAGTACAGATGTTATATGTGCAGTTAGTGCAGATGTCATATGTGCAGTTAGTACAGATGTTATATTTGCAGTTAGTGCAGATGTTATATGAGCAGTTAGTGCAGACGTTATATGTACAGTTAGTGCAGATGTTATATGTACAGTTAGTGCAGATGTCATATGTGCAGTTAGTGTAGATATTATATGTGCAGTTAGTGCAGTTAGTGCAGATGTTATATGAGCAGTTAGTGCAGATATTATATGTACAGTTAGTGCAGATGTTATATGTGCAGTTAGTGCAGATGTTATATGATCAGTTACTGCAGATGTTATATGAGCAGTTAGTGCAGATGTTATATGAGCAGTTAGTGCAGACGTTATATGTACAGTTAGTGCAGATGTTATATGTACAGTTAGTGTAGATATTATATGTGCAGTTAGTGCAGTTAGTGCAGATGTTATATGAGCAGTTAGTGCAGATATTATATGTACAGTTAGTGCAGATATTATATGTACAGTTAGTGCAGATGTTATTTGTGCAGTTAGTGCAGATGTTATATGAGCAGTTAGTGCAGATGTTATATGAGCAGTTAGTGCAGATGTTATATGAGCACTTAGTGCAGATGTTATATGTGCAGTTAGTTCAGATGTTATATAAGCAGTTAGTGCAGATGTTATATGTGCAGTTAGTGCAGATGTTATATGTACAGTTAGTGCAGATGTTATATGTGCAGTTAGTGCAGCAGTTATATGAGCAGTTAGTGCAGATGTTATATGAGCAGTTAGTGCAGACGTTATATGTACAGTTAGTGCAGATGTTATATGTACAGTTAGTGCAGATGTCATATGTGCAGTTAGTACAGATGTTATATGAGAAGTTAGTGCAGATGTTATATGTGCAGTTAGTGCAGATGTTATATGTACAGTTAGTGCAGATGTTATATGTACAGTTAGTGCAGATATTATATGTGCAGTTAGTGCAGATGTTATATGTACAGTTAGTGCAGATGTCATATGTGCAGTTAGTACAGATGTTATATGAGCAGTTAGTGCAGATGTTATATGTGCAGTTAGTGCAGATGTTATATGTGCAGCTAGTGCAGATGTTATATGTGCAGTTAGTGTAGATGTTATATGTGCAGTTAGTGCAGACGTTATATGTGCAGTTATTTCAGATGTTATATGTGCAGTTAGTACAGATGTTATATGTGCAGTTAGTGCAGATGTCATATGTGCAGTTAGTACAGATGTTATATGTGCAGTTAGTGCAGCAGTTATATGAGCAGTTAGTGCAGATGTTATATGAGCAGTTAGTGCAGACGTTATATGTACAGTTAGTGCAGATGTTATATGTACAGTTAGTGCAGATGTCATATGTGCAGTTAGTACAGATGTTATATGTGCAGTTAGTGCAGATGTTATATGTGCAGTTAGTGTAGATATTATATGTGCAGTTAGTGCAGTTAGTGCAGATGTTATATGAGCAGTTAGTGCAGATGTTATATGTACAGTTAGTGCAGATGTTATATGTGCAGTTAGTGCAGCAGTTATATGAGCAGTTAGTGCAGATGTTATATGTGCAGTTATTTCAGATGTTATATGTGCAGTTAGTACAGATGTTATATGTGCAGTTAGTGCAGATGTCATATGTGCAGTTAGTACAGATGTTATATGTGCAGTTAGTGCAGATGTCATATGTGCAGTTAGTACAGATGTTATATGTGCAGTTAGTGCAGATGTTATATGAGCAGTTAGTGCAGATGTTATATGAGCAGTTAGTGCAGACGTTATATGTACAGTTAGTGCAGATGTTATATGTACAGTTAGTGCAGATGTCATATGTGCAGTTAGTACAGATGTTATATGTGCAGTTAGTGCAGATGTTATATGTGCAGTTAGTGCAGATATTATATGTACAGTTAGTGCAGATGTTATATGTGCAGTTAGTGCAGATGTTATATGATCAGTTACTGCAGATGTTATATGAGCAGTTAGTGCAGATGTTATATGAGCAGTTAGTGCAGATATTATATCTACAGTTAGTGCAGATGTTATTTGTGCAGTTAGTGCAGATGTTATATGAGCAGTTAGTGCAGATGTTATATGAGCAGTTAGTGCAGATGTTATATGAGCACTTAGTGCAGATGTTATATGTGCAGTTAGTTCAGATGTTATATAAGCAGTTAGTGCAGATGTTATATGTGCAGTTAGTGCAGATGTTATATGAACAGTTAGTACAGATGTTATATGTGGAGTTAGTGCAGACGTTTTATGAGCAGTTAGTGCAGATGTTATATGTGCAGTTAGTGCAGATGTTATATGTGCAGTTAGTGCAGATGTTATATGTGCAGTTAGTGCAGACTTTATATGTGCAGTTAGTGCAGATGTTATATGATCAGTTAGTGCAGATGTTATATGTGCAGTTAGTGCAGATGTTATATGTGCAATTAGTGCAGACTTTATATGTGCAGTTATTTCAGATGTTATATGTGCAGTTAGTACAGATGTTATATGTGCAGTTAGTGCAGACATTATATGTGCAGTTAGTGCAGACGTTATATGTGCAGTTATTTCAGATGTTATATGTGCAGTTAGTACAGATGTGATATGTGCAGTTAGTGCAGATTTCATATGTGCAGTTAGTATAGATGTTATATGTGCAGTTAGTGCAGATGTTATATGTGCAGTTAGTGCAGATGTTATATGTGCAGTTAGTGCAGATGTTATATGATCAGTTACTGCAGATGTTATATGAGCAGTTAGTGCAGATGTTATATGAGCAGTTAGTGCAGATATTATATATACAGTTAGTGCAGATGTTATTTGTGCAGTTAGTGCAGATGTTATATGAGCAGTTAGTGCAGATGTTATATGAGCAGTTAGTGCAGATGTTATATGAGCACTTAGTGCAGATGTTATATGTGCAGTTAGTTCAGATGTTATATAAGCAGTTAGTGCAGATGTTATATGTGCAGTTAGTGTAGATGTTATATGTGCAGTTAGTGCAGACGTTATATGTGCAGTTATTTCAGATGTTATATGTGCAGTTAGTACAGATGTTATATGTGCAGTTAGTGCAGATGTCATATGTGCAGTTAGTACAGATGTTATATGTGCAGTTAGTGCAGCAGTTATATGAGCAGTTAGTGCAGATGTTATATGAGCAGTTAGTGCAGACGTTATATGTACAGTTAGTGCAGATGTTATATGTACAGTTAGTGCAGATGTCATATGTGCAGTTAGTACAGATGTTATATGTGCAGTTAGTGCAGATGTTATATGTGCAGTTAGTGTAGATATTATATGTGCAGTTAGTGCAGTTAGTGCAGATGTTATATGAGCAGTTAGTGCAGATATTATATGTACAGTTAGTGCAGATGTTATATGTGCAGTTAGTGCAGATGTTATATGATCAGTTACTGCAGATGTTATATGAGCAGTTAGTGCAGATGTTATATGAGCAGTTAGTGCAGATATTATATATACAGTTAGTGCAGATGTTATTTGTGCAGTTAGTGCAGATGTTATATGAGCAGTTAGTGCAGATGTTATATGAGCAGTTAGTGCAGATGTTATATGAGCACTTAGTGCAGATGTTATATGTGCAGTTAGTTCAGATGTTATATAAGCAGTTAGTGCAGATGTTATATGTGCAGTTAGTGCAGATGTTATATGAACAGTTAGTACAGATGTTATATGTGGAGTTAGTGCAGACGTTTTATGAGCAGTTAGTGCAGATGTTATATGTGCAGTTAGTGCAGATGTTATATGTGCAGTTAGTACAGATGTTATATGAGCAGTTAGTGCAGATGTTATATGTGCAGTTAGTGCAGATGTTATATGTGCAGTTAGTACAGATGTTATATGTGCAGTTAGTGCAGATGTTATATGTGCAGTTAGTGCAGACTTTATATGTGCAGTTAGTGCAGATGTTATATGAGCAGTTAGTGCAGATGTTATATGTGCAGTTAGTGCAGATGTTATATGTGCAATTAGTGCAGACTTTATATGTGCAGTTATTTCAGATGTTATATGTGCAGTTAGTACAGATGTTATATGTGCAGTTAGTGCAGACATTATCGGCTAGATTTGGAGTTTGGCGGTAAAAGGGCTGTTAACGCTCCGCGGGTTTTTTTCTGGCCGCACCATAAATTTAACTCTGGTATCGAGAGTTCAAACAAATGCTGCGTTAGGCTCCAAAAAAGGAGCGTAGAGCATATTTAGCGCAAATGCAACTCTCGATACCAGAGTTGCTTACGGACGCGGCCGGCCTCAAAAACGTGCTCGTGCACGATTCTCCCATAGGAAACAATGGGGCTGTTTGAGCTGAAAAAAAACCTAACACCTGCAAAAAAGCAGCGTTCAGCTCCTAACGCAGCCCCATTGTTTCCTATGGGGAAACACTTCCTACGTCTGCACCTAACACTCTAACATGTACCCCGAGTCTAAACACCCCTAGCCTTACACTTATTAACCCCTAATCTGCCGCCCCCGCTATCGCTGACCCCTGCATTACACTTTTAACCCCTAATCTGCCGCTCCGTAAACCGCCGCCACCTACGTTATCCCTATGTACCCCTAATCTGCTGCCCTAACATCGCCGACCCCTATGTTATATTTATTAACCCCTAATCTGCCCCCCACAACGTCGCCGACACCTACCTACACTTATTAACCCCTAATCTGCCGAGCGGACCTGAGCGCTACTATAATAAAGTTATTAACCCCTAATCCGCCTCACTAACCCTATCATAAATAGTATTAACCCCTAATCTGCCCTCCCTAACATCGCCGACACCTACCTTCAATTATTAACCCCTAATCTGCCGACCGGAGCTCACCGCTATTCTAATAAATGTATTAACCCCTAAAGCTAAGTCTAACCCTAACACTAACACCCCCCTAAGTTAAATATAATTTTTATCTAACGAAATAAATTAACTCTTATTAAATAAATGATTCCTATTTAAAGCTAAATACTTACCTGTAAAATAAATCCTAATATAGCTACAATATAAATTACATTTATATTATAGCTATTTTAGGATTAATATTTATTTTACAGGTAACTTTGTATTTATTTTAACCAGGTACAATAGCTATTAAATAGTTAAGAACTATTTAATAGTTACCTAGTTAAAATAATTACAAATTTACCTGTAAAATAAATCCTAACCTAAGATATAATTAAACCTAACACTACCCTATCAATAAAATAATTAAATAAACTACCTACAATTACCTACAATTAACCTAACACTACACTATCAATAAATTAATTAAACACAATTGCTACAAATAAATACAATTAAATAAACTATCTAAAGTACAAAAAATAAAAAAGAACTAAGTTACAGAAAATAAAAAAATATTTACAAACATAAGAAAAATATTACAACAATTTTAAACTAATTACACCTACTCTAAGCCCCCTAATAAAATAACAAAGACCCCCAAAATAAAAAATTCCCTACCCTATTCTAAAATACAAAAATTACAAGCTCTTTTACCTTACCAGCCCTGAACAGGGCCCTTTGCGGGGCATGCCCCAAGAATTTCAGCTCTTTTGCCTGTAAAAAAAAACATACAATACCCCCCCCCCAACATTACAACCCACCACCCACATAGCCCTAATCTAACCCAAACCCCCTTAAATAAACCTAACACTAATCCCCTGAAGATCTTCCTACCTTGTCTTCACCATCCAGGTATCACCGATCCGTCCTGGCTCCAAGATCTTCATCCAACCCAAGCGGGGGTTGGCGATCCATAATCCGGTGCTCCAAAGTCTTCCTCCTATCCGGCAAGAAGAGGACATCCGGACCGGCAAACATCTTCTCCAAGCGGCATCTTCTATGTTCTTCCATCCGATGACGACCGGCTCCATCTTGAAGACCTCCAGCGCGGATCCATCCTCTTCTTCCGACGACTAGACGACGAATGACGGTTCCTTTAAGGGACGTCATCCAAGATGGCGTCCCTCGAATTCCGATTGGCTGATAGGATTCTATCAGCCAATCGGAATTAAGGTAGGAATATTCTGATTGGCTGATAGAATCAGCCAATCAGAATCAAGTTCAATCCGATTGGCTGATCCAATCAGCCAATCAGATTGAGCTCGCATTCTATTGGCTGATCGGAACAGCCAATAGAATGCGAGCTCAATCTGATTGGCTGATTGGATCAGCCAATCGGATTGAACTTGATTCTGATTGGCTGATACCATCAGCCAATCAGAAAATTCCTACCTTAATTCCGATTGGCTGATAGAATCCTATCATCCAATCGGAATTCGAGGGACGCCATCTTGGATGACGTCCCTTAAAGGAACCGTCATTCGTCGTCTAGTCGTCGGAAGAAGAGGATGGATCCGCGCTGGAGGTCTTCAAGATGGAGCCGGTCGTCATCGGATGGAAGAACATAGAAGATGCCGCTTGGAGAAGATGTTTGCCGGTCCGGATGTCCTCTTCTTGCCGGATAGGAGGAAGACTTTGGAGCACCGGATTATGGATCGCCAACCCCCGCTTGGGTTGGATGAAGATCTTGGAGCCAGGACGGATCGGTGATACCTGGATGGTGAAGACAAGGTAGGAAGATCTTCAGGGGATTAGTGTTAGGTTTATTTAAGGGGGTTTGGGTTAGATTAGGGCTATGTGGGTGGTGGGTTGTAATGTTGGGGGGGGGGTATTGTATGTTTTTTTTTACAGGCAAAAGAGCTGAAATTCTAGGGGCATGCCCCGCAAAGGGCCCTGTTCAGGGCTGGTAAGGTAAAAGAGCTTGTAATTTTTGTATTTTAGAATAGGGTAGGGAATTTTTTATTTTGGGGGTCTTTGTTATTTTATTAGGGGGCTTAGAGTAGGTGTAATTAGTTTAAAATTGTTGTAATATTTTTCTTATGTTTGTAAATATTTTTTTATTTTCTGTAACTTAGTTCTTTTTTATTTTTTGTACTTTAGATAGTTTATTTAATTGTATTTATTTGTAGCAATTGTGTTTAATTAATTTATTGATAGTGTAGTGTTAGGTTAATTGTAGGTAATTGTAGGTAGTTTATTTAATTATTTTATTGATAGGGTAGTGTTAGGTTTAATTATATCTTAGGTTAGGATTTATTTTACAGGTAAATTTGTAATTATTTTAACTAGGTAACTATTAAACAGTTCTTAACTATTTAATAGCTATTGTACCTGGTTAAAATAAATACAAAGTTACCTGTAAAATAAATATTAATCCTAAAATAGCTATAATATAAATGTAATTTATATTGTAGCTATATTAGGATTTATTTTACAGGTAAGTATTTAGCTTTAAATAGGAATCATTTATTTAATAAGAGTTAATTTATTTCGTTAGATAAAAATTATATTTAACTTAGGGGGGTGTTAGTGTTAGGGTTAGACTTAGCTTTAGGGGTTAATACATTTATTAGAATAGCGGTGAGCTCCGGTCGGCAGATTAGGGGTTAATAATTGAAGGTAGGTGTCGGCGATGTTAGAGAGGGCAGATTAGGGGTTAATACTATTTATGATAGGGTTAGTGAGGCGGATTAGGGGTTAATAACTTTATTATAGTAGCGCTCAGGTCCGCTCGGCAGATTAGGGGTTAATAAGTGTAGGTAGGTGTCGGCGACGTTGTGGGGGGCAGATTAGGGGTTAATAAATATAACATAGGGGTCGGCGATCTTAGGGGCAGCAGATTAGGGGTACATAGGGATAACGTAGGTGGCGGCGATTTGCGGTCGGAAGATTAGGGGTTAATTATTTTAAGTAGCTTGCGGCGACGTTGTGGGGGGCAAGTTAGGGGTTAATAAATATAATATAGGGGTCGGCGGGGTTAGGGGCAGCAGATTAGGGGTACATAAGTATAACGTAGGTGGCGGTCGGCAGATTAAGGGTTAAAAATTTTAATCGAGTGGCAGCGATGTGGGGGGACCTCGGTTTAGGGGTACATAGGTAGTTTATGGGTGTTAGTGTACTTTAGGGTACAGTAGTTAAGAGCTTTATAAACCGGCGTTAGCCAGAAAGCTCTTAACTCCTGCTTTTTTCAGGCGGCTGGAATCTTGTCGTTAGAGCTCTAACGCTCACTGCAGAAACGACTCTAAATACCAGCGTTAGAAAGATCCCATTGAAAAGATAGGCTACGCAAATGGCGTAGGGGGATCTGCGGTATGGAAAAGTCGCGGCTGTAAAGTGAGCGTTAGACCCTTTAATCACTGACTCCAAATACCAGCGGGCGGCCAAAACCAGCGTTAGGAGCCTCTAACGCTGGTTTTGACGGCTACCGCCGAACTCTAAATCTAGGCCAAAATGTGCAGTTAGTGCAGACGTTATATGTGCAGTTATTTCAGATGTTATATGTGCAGTTAGTACAGATGTGATATGTGCAGTTAGTGCAGATTTCATATGTGCAGTTAGTATAGATGTTATATGTGCAGTTAGTGCAGATGTTATATGTGCAGTTAGTGCAGATGTTATATGAGCAGTTAGTGCAGATGTTATATGTGCAGTTAGTGCAGATGTTATATTTGCAGTTAGTGCAGATGTTATATGAGCAGTTAGTGCAGATGTTATATGTGCAGTTAGGGCAGATGTTATATGTGCAGTTAGTGCAGATGTTATATGTGCAGTTAGTGCAGATGTTATATGTGCAGTTAGTGTAGATGTTATATGTGCAGTTAGTGCAAACATTATATGTGCAGTTATTTCAGATGTTATATGTGCAGTTAGTATATATGTTATATGTGCAGTTAGTGCAGACATTATATGTGCAGTTATTTCAGATGTTATATGTGCAGTTAGTACAGATGTTATATGTGCAGTTAGTGCAGATGTCATATGTGCAGTTAGTAAAGATGTTATATGTGCAGTTAGTGCAGCAGTTATATGAGCAGTTAGTGCAGATGTTATATGAGCAGTTAGTGCAGATGTTATATGAGCAGTTAGTGCAGATGTTATATGTGCAGTAATTTCAGATGTTATATGTGCAGTTAGTACAGATGGTGATATCTAGTTAGTATGGTGAGTTCTAGTTTGTATGTTGAGCTCTAGTTATATATTGAGCTGTAATTAATATTATTATATCTAGTTAGTATAGTAAACTCTAGTGAGTATGGTGAACTTTAGTTTGCAAGGTGAACTGTAATTAGTATGGTGAGCTTTTGTTAGTATGATGTACTCTAGTTAGTATGGGGAATGCTAGTTATCATGGTCTATTGTGAACTCTAATATGGTGAGCTCTAGTTAGTATGGTGAACTCTAATTAATATTGTGATCTATAGTTATTATGGTGAACTCTAATTAGTATGGTAAGCTTTTATTAGTATGGTGAGATTTAGTTAGTATGGTGATTTCTAGTTAGTATTGTGTGCTCCAGTTGGTATGGTAAACTATAATTAGTTAGTGCAGATGCTATATGTACCGTTAGTGCAGATGTTATATGTGCAGTTAGTGCAGATGTTATATAAGCAGTTAGTGCAGATGTTATATGTGCAGTTAGTGCAGATGTTATATAAGCAGTTAGTGCAGACGTTATATGTGCAGTTAGAACAGATGTTATATGTGCAGTTAGTGCAGATGTTATATGAGCAGTTAGTTCAGATGTTATATGTGAAGTTAGTGCAGATGTTATATGTGCAGTTAGTGCAGATGTTATATGAGCAGTTAGTGCAGATGTTATATGAGCAGTTAGTGTAGATGTTATATGTGCAGTTAGTGCAGATGTTATATGTGCAGTTAGTGCAGATGTTATATGAGCAGTTAGTGCAGATGTTATATAAGCAGTTAGTGCAGACGTTATATGTGCAGTTAGAACAGATGTTATATGTGCAGTTAGTGCAGATGTTATATGTGCAGTTAGTGCAGATGTTATATGTGCAGTTAGTGCAGATGTTATATGTGCAGTTAGTGCAGATGTTATATGAGCAGTTAGTTCAGATGTTATATGTGAAGTTAGTGCAAATGTTATATGTGCAGTTAGTGCAGATGTTATATGAGCAGTTAGTGCAGATGTTATATGTGCAGTTAGTGCAGATGTTATATGTGCAGTTAGTGCAGATGTTATATATGCAGTTACTGCAGATGTTATATGTGCAGTTAGTGCAGATAACAAAAAAAGCCTAACACTAACCCCCTGACGATCCACTTTTTTTGAAGTCCCGCTTGAACAATCTTAATCCCGGAGTTGAAGTCCTGATCCAGGCGGCGAGAAGTCTTCATCCAGATGGCGAAGTCCTGATCAAAGCGGAGAGAAGTCTTCATCCAGACGGCCTCTTCAGTCTTCATCCAGACGGCCTCTTCAATCTTCATCCAGACGGCATATTCTATCTTGATCCCGGAGGCGTGGAGCAGGTCCATCCTGAAGACATCCGGCACAGAGCATCCTCTTCATACATTCGTCGCCGTACACTGAATCTTCAATGCAAGGGACGGACATGATTCAAGATGGCATCCCTTGCATTCGTATTGGCTGAAAAATTTGAATCAGCCAATAGGAATTAGGGCTGCTAAAATCCTATTGGCTGTGCAAATAAGCCAATAGGATTTAAGCAGCTCTCATTCTATTGGTTAATTGGAATTAGTAGTACCATATCTTCTGAAAAGAGTCTCGTGTATTTTGTATGTGGGCAGCTGATTCATACATAGAGTATGTTTGCTTGATTTTGGACAGTATTTCAGACCATGTGGGTGCTCCCATTTTCCAGTATTTTGCTATGCTGGTTCTAGTTATAGTGCATAGTATTCTGATGAAAGCATTAATATAGTTATTAAATGCGGGTAGATTGTCATGTAAAAGAGCTTGTAGTATTTCTAGGTTTATATTCTCATCTAGTAGACCGCTCAGAAGCCTAGAGAGGTCTTTCCATATAACACTAACCCTGGAGCATTCCCATAACATATGGAGGTAGGTTCCCACCTCTTCGCACCCCCTGTAGCAAAGTCTAGACCCATTCTTAACGGAGTGAGCCATTTGAATGGGAGTCAAGTACCACCTAAAGGAGGTATTGATGATGTTCTCTCTAAGGTCAGCACTCAGTAGATTCTTACTTGAGTCATGAAACAGCCTGTCCCAATTTTCTTGTTCTTTTTCCACCCCCAGATCAGCCTCCCATCTGAGTATTAGAGGAGATTTGGATTTAAGTTTATCTATCTGCAAGTCAAGATATATTTTTGATATTGCGTGTTTAGGTCTGTTGGAGGTACTACTCAGTCTTTCCAGACTTGTGGTAGGGTGTATAGTACATTTTTATATGTATGCGCGAATCGCAGATGCGATTTGTAAGTATAGGAACCACTGTAGTGGCAACGGTTCTATTTTATGCCTCAATTGTGAGTAAGAGATAGGTAACCCATTTTTAACAAGATCTGCGACTCTACAGGGAGTGCAGAATTATTAGGCAAGTTGTATTTTTGAGGATTAATTTTATTATTGAACAACAACCATGTTCTCAATGAACCCAAAAAACTCATTAATATCAAAGCTGAATAGTTTTGGAAGTAGTTTTTAGTTTGTTTTTAGTTAGAGCTATTTTAGGGGGATATCTGTGTGTGCAGGTGACTATTACTGTGCATAATTATTAGGCAACTTAACAAAAAACAAATATATACCCATTTCAATTGTTTATTTTTACCAGTGAAACCAATATAACATCTCAACATTCACAAATATACATTTCTGACATTCAAAAACAAAACAAAAACAAATCAGTGACCAATATAGCCACCTTTCTTTGCAAGGACACTCAAAAGCCTGCCATCCATGGATTCTGTCAGTGTTTTGATCTGTTCACCATCAACATTGCGTGCAGCAGCAACCACAGCCTCCCAGACACTGTTCAGAGAGGTGTACTGTTTTCCCTCCTTGTAAATCTCACATTTGATGATGGACCACAGGTTCTCAATGGGGTTCAGATCAGGTGAACAAGGAGGCCATGTCATTAGATTTTCTTCTTTTATACCCTTTCTTGCCAGCCACGCTGTGGAGTACTTGGACGCTTGTGATGGAGCATTGTCCTGCATGAAAATCATGTTTTTCTTGAAGGATGCAGACTTCTTCCTGTACCACTGCTTGAAGAAGGTGTCTTCCAGAAACTGGCAGTAGGACTGGGAGTTGAGCTTGACTCCATCCTCAACCCGAAAAGGCCCCACAAGCTCATCTTTGATGATACCAGCCCAAACCAGTATTCCACCTCCACCTTGCTGGCGTCTGAGTCGGACTGGAGCTCTCTGCCCTTTACCAATCCAGCCACGGGCCCATCCATCTGGCCCATCAAGACTCACTCTCATTTCATCAGTCCATAAAACCTTAGAAAAATCAGTCTTGAGATATTTCTTGGCCCAATCTTGACGTTTCAGCTTGTGTGTCTTGTTCAGTGGTGGTCGTCTTTCAGCCTTTCTTACCTTGGCCATGTCTCTGAGTATTGCACACCTTGTGCTTTTGGGCACTCCAGTGATGTTGCAGCTCTGAAATATGGCCAAACTGGTGGCAAGTGGCATCTTGGCAGCTGCACGCTTGACTTTTCTCAGTTCATGGGCAGTTATTTTGCGCCTTGGTTTTTCCACACGCTTCTTGCGACCCTGTTGACTATTTTGAATGAAACGCTTGATTGTTCGATGATCACGCTTCAGATGCTTTCAATTTTAAGAGTGCTGCATCCCTCTGCAAGATATCTCACTATTTTTGACTTTTCTGAGCCTGTCAAGTCCTTCTTTTGACCCATTTTGCCAAAGGAAAGGAAGTTGCCTAATAATTATGCACACCTGATATAGGGTGTTGATGTCATTAGACCACACCCCTTCTCATTACAGAGATTTACATCACCTAATATGCTTAATTGGTAGTAGGCTTTCGAGCCTATACAGCTTGGAGTAAGACAACATGCATAAAGAGGATGATGTGGTCAAAATACTAATTTGCCTAATAATTCTGCACTCCCTGTATAAAGTCCCTTATTCTCCCATTTGCTTATTTGTGGTCTGTAATCTGAGACTATCAAATATTTTAAGGGTTTCTTCAAATAATTTGCAGGGAAAATGTTGAGTATCTTAAGAGCAGAGTGCCATTCTTGTATTGAAAGTTTAGTAATTGGGGAGCATTGTGCTGTCCCCTCCCCCCAGACTCCGATTTCCATATGATGTCCTCTGGGGAATTGAGTTTCCCCAACTCAGATTCTAAAGCTGGCCAGAGGATGTTGTTATCGCTCCTGCCACATAGGGAAATTTGAGCTAGCCTAGAAGCCCAGTAGTAATCATGTAAATTGGGTAACCCAACCCCTCCCAATTGTCTGTGTCATGTGAGAACCTGAGAAGGGATCCTAGCCTGTTTCCTGTCCCTGAGAAAGTTGTGCAATGCCGATTGAATTGATTCAAGTCCTGTTTGTTGACCTTGAATGGTAGAACTCTGAATAAATATAATAATCTTGGCAAAATGTTCATTTTAATGGAAGTTAGTCTTCCATACTAGGAGAAATTATATGTCTGCCAGACTGGAGGAATGGGGTGTTAAGTTTATTCCTAGGTATTTTATACTGTTTTTAGCCCATCTAAATTCAAAGTTAGTTTCAATAAGTTTTATTGTGTGTTTTGGGAGTCCAATGGGGAGGGCCTCACACTTTTCTAGATTAATTTTATACCCCGAGATAGAGGAAAACTCATGAATAGTGTTATACAGGTTAGGGAGCGAAAGGAGTGGTTTAGTTAATGTCAGCAAAATGTTGCCTGCAAACAGGGTTATCTTATGCATGAACCTCCCAATCTGCAGTCCTGCTATGTCTGGGTTTTTCCTAATATCGTCCGCTAGTGACTCTATGCATCACGCGAACAGAAGTGGTGAGAGGGGACATCCCTGTCTGGTTCCGTTTAGAATCTGAATTGTTTTGGATTGGTGACCAATTGCTCTAACTTGTGCTGTGGGGTTGGAGTAAAAATTCTGAAGCGCTGTAAGAAAGGGTCCATGGATCCCTATTTTCTCCAGTACCATCCACATGTACTGCCAGTACACTCTGTCGAATGCCTTCTCCGCATCCAATGACAGAAGCAGAGAAGGCACTCCATTGTCTGTCAGATGATCTGCCACCGCCGTCATTCTCCATACGTTGTCAGGAGTCTCCCTCCCTGTAATAAAGCCCACCTGGTTAGGAAGCACTATCATCGGGATTATTTGTTTAAGTCTGTTGGCCAATATTTTTGTCACTATTTTTATGTCCTGGTTTATAAGGGATATAGGTCTGTAATTGGAGCAATATTTAGGGTTCTTCCTGGTTTTGGTAATACAACTATCTTGGCTTGGAGTAATTCTATTTGGATTTCATGTCCTTCCATGATATGGTTAGTGAACTTAACCAAATGGGGGACTAAAGCTGATTTAAACAATTTATAGTACTCACCAGGGAACCCATCTCGTCCTGGTGCCTTCCCTGGTTTGAGATCCTTAAAAACTGCTAAGATTTCTCCCTGGGAAACTTTGGCATTTAATGTTTCACAGTCTCTCTCTGTAATTTTGCCTAACTTAGAGGTTTCCAAGAAGTTTTGCACGCATTTGTTGGGTGGTGTATCTATGGTTTACTTTTTTGCCATCATATAGACAACCATAATAATTTGCAAACGTATCTACAATCTCCTGTGGATGAGAGGTTAAATAGCCCATCGTGTTCTGTAAGAGTGGGATTGAGGAAGCTTCCTTGGAGTCTCTAATTTTTTTGGCCAAAAATTTGTCTGGTTTATTTGCGTAAAGAAAATAATTTGTTTTCAGTCTGTGTGCCGTCTTAATGGAGTTCTCATTTAGGTATTTTGCTAGAGTTTGTCTTTTAAGTTGTAGTGAGTGAAGGGTTGCTGTGGAGAGAGTCAATTTATGTGAGCGCTCTAGTTCCCCTATCTCAGTGTACAGTTGTGATAAATGTGTCTTGATTTTCTTCTTATATATGTTTTTTTCTTTGATGAGTAAGCCCCGGACTACTGATTTATGCGCAGCCCAGACTGATATGGGATTAGAAGTCATGTCTAGGTTAATGCTCCAGTATTCTCCGAATGCCCTGAGTAGATTGTTTTTAGTTTGGGCTTTTTTTAAGCAAGAAGGATCATATGTCCAGGTTTTTAATCTATTTAGGTCCCGCAGTTCCCCTAACTGTACCTGAGTTATGGAATAGTCTACGCATGTGTGGATACTGGCTGACCTAAGAACCGGTTGTAATATCTGACTAATAAATATATAATCTAATTTGGAGTATGATTTGTGGGCTGTTGAATAGAATGCAGTTTCTGTGGTTATGCCATACTGTGTTTTCCAAGTATCAGTAAGGGAGTGTGGGCTTAAGAGGTCTATAGTGGCCTTAGCCATAGATCTGAGTCTCCTACCTTTTTTGGAAAGTGTATTGGAAGATTTATAAATAAGGTTTTGGATGTCTAAGTTAAAATCTCCTGCTAGGATAATACGCATTTTAGACCAATTGGTTAGTAGATGTGAGATTTTTTTAAAGAAGTTGTTCTGCTTCTCGTTTGGAGCATAAATATTGCATACTACTTCCACTCCCTGCAGCTGGCCCTGTACTAGGATATACCTTCCCTCAATATCGGCTATTGTTTCCCCATATACAAACAACAGGGAGTGGTGTATCAGTATTGAAACACCCCGGCCTAGATTTAGAGTTTGGCGGTAGCCGTGAAAACCAGCGTTAGAGGCTCCTAACGCTGGTTTTAGGCTACCGCCGGTATTTGGAGTCAGTCAGGAAAGGGTCTAACAATCACTTTTCAGCCGCAACTTTTCCATACCGCAGATCCCCTTACGTCATTTGCGTATCCTATCTTTTCAATTGGATCTTTCTAACTCCGGTATTTAGAGTCGTGTCTGAAGTGAGCATTAGAAATCTAACGACAAAACTCCAGCCGCAGAAAAAAGTCAGTAGTTAAGAGCTTTCTGGGCTAACGCCGGTTTATAAAGCTCTTAACTACTGTGCTCTAAAGTACACTAACACCCATAAACTACCTATGTACCCCTAAACCGAGGTCCCCCCACATCGCCGCCACTCGATTAATTTTTTTTAACCCCTAATCTGCTGACCGCCACCTACGTTATCCTTATGTACCCCTAATCTGCTGCCCCTAACACCGCCGACCCCTGTATTATATTTATTAACCCCTAACCTGCCCCCCACAACGTCGCCGCCAGCTACCTACAATAATTAACCCCTAATCTGCCGACCGCAAAGCGCCGCTACTTACGTTATCCTTATGTACCCCTAATCTGCTGCCCCTAACACCGCCGACCCCTATATTATATTTATTAACCCCAAATCTGCCCCCCACAACGTCGCCTCCACCTGCCTACACTTATTAACCCCTAATCTGCCGAGCGGACCGCACCGCTATTATAATAAAGTTATTAACCCCTAATCCGCCTCACTAACCCTATAATAAATAGTATTAACCCCTAATCTGCCCTCCCTAACATCGCCGACACCTAACTTCAAACATTAACCCCTAATCTGCCGACTGGAGCTCACCGCTATTCTAATAAATGTATTAACCCCTAAAACTGTCTAACCCTAACACTAACACCCCCCTAAATTAAATATAATTTAAATCTAACGAAATTAATTAACTCTTATTAAATAAATTATTCCTATTTAAAGCTAAATACTTACCTGTAAAATAAATCCTAATATAGCTACAATATAAATTATATTTATATTATAGCTATTTTAGGATTTATATTTATTTTACAGGTAACTTTGTATTTATTTTAACCAGGTACAATAGCTATTAAATAGTTAAGAACTATTATTGGAATCAGCCAATCGGATTGAACTAGATTCTGATTGGCTGATTCCATCAGCCAATCAGAATATTCCTACCTTAATTCCAATTGGCTGATAGAATCCTATCAGCCAATCGGAATTCGAGGGACGCCATCTTGGATGACGTCCCTTAAAGGAGCCTTCATTCGTCGGTAGTCCGTCGGGCCAGCAGGATGTTCCGCGTCGGAGGTCTGCAAGATGGATCTGGAAGAAAGAAGATTGAAGATGCCGTTGATAGAAGACTTCAGCCGGATCATGGACCTCTTCAGCTCCCGCTTGGATGAAGACTTCAGCCAGATCATGGACATCTTCATCCCCCCGCTTGGGCTTAGATCAAGACATCGGAGGAGCTCTTCTGGATTGATCGGTGAACCTGGTATGGTGAAGATAAGGTAGGAAGATCTTCAGGGGCTTAGTGTTAGGTTTATTTAAGGGGGGTTTGGGTTAGATTAGGGGTATGTGGGTTGTAATGTTGTGGGGGGGGTATTGTATGTGTTTTTTTTACAGGCAAAAGAGCTGAATTCTTTGGGGCATGCCCCGCAAAGGGCCCTGTTCAGGGCTGGTAAGGTAAAAGAGCTTTGAACTTTAGTAATTTAGAATAGGGTAGGGCATTTTTTTATTTTGGGGGTCTTTGTTATTTTATTAAGGGGCTTAGAGTAGATGTAATTAGTTTAAAATTGTTGTAATATTTTTCTGATGTTTGTAAATATTTTTTTATTTTTTGTAACTTAGTTCTTTTTTATTTTTTGTACTTTAGTTAGTTTATTTCATTGTAGTTATTTGTAGATATTGTATTTAATTAATTTATTGATAGTGTAGTGTTAGGTTTAATTGTAGATAATTGTAGGTAGTTTATTTAATTTATTTATTGATAGTGTAGTGTTAGGTTTAATTGTAACTTAGGTTAGGATTTATTTTACAGGTAATTTTGTAATTATTTTAACTATTTTAGCTATGTAATAGTTCTTAACTATTTAATAGCTATTGTACCTGGTTAAAATAAATACAAAGTTACCTGTAAAATAAATATAAATCCTAAAATAGCTATAATATAAATATAATTTATATTGTAGCTATATTAGGATTTATTTTACAGGTAAGTATTTAGCTTTAAATAGGAATAATTTATTTAATAAGAGTTAATTAATTTAGTTAGATTTAAATTATATTTAACTTAGGGGGGTGTTTGTGTTAGGGTTAGACTTAGCTTTAGGGGTTAATACATTTATTAGAATAGCGGTGAGCTCCAGTCAGCAGATTAGGGGTTAATGTTTGAAGTTAGGTGTCGGGAGGGCAGATTAGGTGTAGGGAGGTGTAGGTGTAGGGAGGGCAGATTAGGGGTTAATACTATTTATTATAGGGTTAGTGAGGCGGATTAGGGGTTAATAACTTTATTATAATAGCGGTGCGGTCCGCTCGGCAGATTAGGGGTTAATAAGTGTAGGCAGGTGGAGGCGACGTTGTGGGGGGCAGATTAGGGGTTAATAAATATAATATAGGGGTCGGCGATGTTAGGGCAGCATATTAGGGGTACATAGGGATAATGTAAGTAGCGGCGGTTTACGGAGCGGCAGATTAGGGGTTAATAATAATTAAGTTTAGACTCGGGGTACATGTTAGAGTGAAAAGAGGCTGCTTCTTGGGTGGTAACTAGCCATAGAACAAGCTATTATGCTATTGTTCGTTTCCAGGTTGAGCGCTTCTCTCTTTTTATTTATACATGTTAGAGTGTTAGGTGCAGACGTAGGAAGTGTTTCCCCATAGGAAACAATGGGGCTGCGTTAGGAGCTGAACGCGGCTTTTTTGCAGGTGTTAGGTTTTTTTTCAGCTCAAACAGCCCCATTGTTTTCTATGGGGGAATCGTGCACGAGCACGTTTTTGAAGCTGGCCGCGTCCGTAAGCAACTCTGGTATCGAGAGTTGCAGTGGCGTTAAATATGCCTGTACGCTCCCTTTTTGGAGCCTAACGCAGCCATTCTGTGAACTCTCAATACCAGAGGTATTTAAAAGGTGCGGCCAGAAAAAAGCCAGCGTTAGCTACGCGGATCGTTACCGACAAAACTCTAAATCTAAGCCCCCGTTTCTTTGAATTTGATGTGGCATGATAATGTTGTGTATAAACTCGTGTCCAATATTTGGGAATGGAGGAACTTACAAAATGCGACTCCTGGAGAAACACTATGGCCTCGCTTCCATTGAGTCGTTAAAAATGGAGCCGTAAGCTACCGAAGCGGCCGACAGCTAAAAGTAATTTACGGCTGCATTTTAGTACCAGGTTTCCATTGAAAAGATTAGCGTGTTGCGCACAGTCGCTCTTTTCGTGTAGCTGTAAGTTAACGTTGTGTTAACGCTTCCATTTGACGTCGGATTTCTTGAAAATCAATTAGTTGCTAAGGTAACCCGACCTTACGCTATAGAATTTACGTTTAACGTCCGTGCTTCTTACCTGTGATCGCCTCTCAAGAAAAATAAAAAAACACTTATCCATATTTTTAATAATCAAATACTATTTTCTAATATAATTATATTTAACACTTCATAAATATAAGTAATATTTATTGCTGCCCTAGGCATAGGTCTAGTTTGCATTCTGTAGATATGTTCTTGCATATATTATTATATTTAAATATATACTGATATTTCTATTAGAATATAAGTTCAACTATTTCTATACATGAGACAACAATAAATATTACTTATAACAATTTATTTCTACATTAAAACACTTGCATTATTTGCAAGTTTTATAATTTCAATAGAAAATAGGTCTCAAAAAGCACAATTTTCCTCTTTTACACCTAGTTGAGCTGGGGGTAATATTTCTCAATGTATCGACAGCCTCCGACAATGTATTAACGGTTAGCGCTTTCATTGGAAACCTGGTATAATTTATCAATTAACGGCTTCTATTACTTTCTATGGGACGCAAAGATCTTTTTGGCAGCCGAAGTCCGGCTGCCGATATTGAGGTATAACGCGCCATTGGAAACAGTCGATAAACGATATTGCTTCCGACAGCATATTTATCGGTTTGCGAGTGCACGCAAACTGAATTACGACTCAATGGAAGCGAGGCCTATGTTGGCATGTAAATCTCTGTATTGGGTTAGGGCTGTATGTCTCTTAAGATCAGAGTGTAGGCCTCTCACGTTATGTGAGAGTAAGTTGACAGTGGGAAGGGTTATCTTATAAAATGTTGGTAGGGACCTGCTCTATGACAGGATATGGGAGTTAGTTGGCTCCTCTGTCCTAAAAAGACCACAGGAAGGAGAGCAATGGAAGGCCTACATGACTTGTGAACTGCATATCTGCAATAGGAATCACCTAAGTCCCATAAACAGGAAAGTGTTTTAATTACCAATATTACATGACTCATGAGTGGTTGTGATTTGAGGTATAAATAGTGACTTATTAACAAACTAACAAACCTAAACAAAAACATATAAACAGTTTTAAACATTAGAAATTGAAGTAAAGAGTTTTAAATAAGACTCCAAGAGAATTAGAAAAAAAAGAGATTACAAAGAAAGGTAGGTAAGGAAATAAAGAAAAAGAGGCGGGGTGGATGAGAAGTAAGAAGTAGAGAAAAGAGATAAGGTAGAGTGTGCAGCCAAGAATAATAGATGAAAGCCGAACTTCGGCTAGGTACTGTGGACAGTAGTGAATAGAGAGGCATTTCTTACATCTATTTTCTAGGGATACATGGTCTCATAGGTAAAAAGAAAAAGGATATATGCGGAAACGTCCATGGGTGAACTCAATGTGTCCATGCTCTTCATGAGTGGATGCTGTGAAAGTCTCTATATTTCCAAGTTGTCTCATCTGCTGAGGTCTACATTGAGCAGATGATGTACATTCTGAAAATGGCCAAGCAGCCTGGTTTGCAAGAGTGAGCTGTCACTTCATGTCTTGGCTTTCTTTCCCTCCGCTTGTAATCTTTGTTCATCTACTTTTTAAGGATGAGCTTCTTGTTTCTGAAGAATCTGGTTCCTTTGTAGAACGTAGTAGTTGGGAAATCTGGCAATTCCAAACCCAGGGATTTGCATGTTGAAGGGATGTCTTCTAGTGACTTGATGATTGTTGTCTTTCCATCTTTCATTACAATGAGGGCGAAGGGGAAGCCCCAACGATATGGCATTTGGTGTTTTCATTACAGTATTGTGAGTGGTCTGAGTGTATTTCGGTGTTGTATGGTGCGTATGCAAAGGTCTTGATAAAATTGGACCACATTTCCCTGAAATTTAAATGTGGGATTTTGACGTGCTGCTTGTAGGATTTTTCTTTCTCAGGAAAACGCAGTAGATGAACAATGACATCTCTGGGCGGTAAATCATCTCTGGGTCTGGCTCTGAGGGCCCTGTGGGCTTTCTCTATTGGGTAAGAATCATCTGTAGAGTCTCCTGTAGTGATGTTGCGAACAGTTCGCCGGAGAACAGTTCCCGGCGAACATAGCTTGTTCGCGTTCGCAGCAGCGGGCGAACATATGCGATCCGCCCCCTATTCGTCATCATTGAGTAAACTTTGACCCTGTGTTATCAACGTGTCTACTTTACCTGCCTTCGCCGGCCCAATACACCCGCCTAAGCTCGCCTACCATCGCCGCCGCGGACCTGAAAAATCTCGCCAAAGTTATCAATAAATCTGTCAAAAAAAAAGAGAAATAAAAAAAATAAGAGAAATATTATTTAGATTTAATTAATATTTAAGTTAGGGGGGTGTTAGGGTTAGTGTTAGACTTAGGTTGAGGGGTAAATAATTTTATTACAGTGGCGGCAGTGTAGGGGGGGCAGGATAGGGGTTAATAAATTTATTATAGGTGGCGATGGTGTAGGGGGGGCAGATTAGGGGTTAATAAGTTTAATATAGGTGGCGGCGGGGTCCGGGAGCGGCGATTTAGGGGTTAAACAATTTATTTAGTTACGGCGAGGTCCGGGATCGGCAGGATAGGGGTTAATAACTTTATTATAGGTAGCGACGGTGTAGGGGGGGCAGGATAGGGGTTAATAGGTATTATGTAGGTGGCGGCGGGGTCCGGGAGCGGCGGTTTAGGGGTTAATACATATATTATAGTTGCGGCGTGGACCGGGAGCGGCGGTTTAGGGGTTAACATATTTATTATAGTGGCGGTGGGCTCCGGGAGCGGCGGTTTAGGGGGTAATACATTTATTTATTTGCGGCGGTGTAGGGGGGACAGATTAGGGGTGTTTAGACTCGGGGTACATGTTAGGGTGTTAGGTGTAGACATCTCCCATAGGAATCAATGGGATGTCGGGCAGCAGCGAACATGAACTTTCGCTATGTTCAGACTCCCATTGATTCCTTTGGGATCCGCCGACCTCCAGGGCGGCGGTTTGAAAACCAGGTACGCTGGGCCGGAAAAGTGCCGAGCGTACCTGCTAATTTTTTGATAACTAGCAAAAGTAGTCAGATTGTGCCGAACTTGTGTGTGGAACATCTGGAGTGATGTAAGAATCGATCTGTGTCGGACTGAGTCCGGCGGATCGAAGCTTACGTCACTAAATTCTACTTTTGCCGGTGTCTATGGCTTAAATAACTAAGGCGAATCAGCTTTGCCACAAATACGCTGCGGAATTCCAGCGTATTTGAGGTTGACGGCTAGATTCATTTGGAAGCTGCTTTCTTAGTGAGAGGAGGGACATTGTAGCTGCTGCTAATTTAATAGGGAAATCGATAGCTAGGATAGTGTATTCAGTGTCCACTACAGTCCTGAAGGACTCATCTGATCTCTGCTGTAAGGACAGCACCCCAAAAAGCCATTTTAAGGGCTAGAACATCATTTTTTATTTTTTTTTGTAATCTAATTGCATTTGCCTGCCTGTCAGCGAGTGTCAGGCTCACAGCATATACTGTGCCTACTTGCTCACTGCCACCACTCATATCTGGTGTAACATTAGTGTAAATTTAAAAAAAAAAAACGTTTACATCAGTCTGCTAGTGTAATCTAATTTCAGTTGCCAGGCCAGCCTGTCACTGCCAGCCTGTGTGTCAGGCACACAGCATATACTGTGCCTACTTGCTCAGTGCCACCACTCATATCTGGTGTAACATTAGTGTAAATTAAAAAAAAAAAAACTTTTACATCAGTCTGCTAGTGTAATCTAATTTCAGTTGCCAGGCCAGCCTGCCACTGCCAGCCTGTGTGTCAGGCTCACAGCATATACTGTGCCTACTTGCTCAGTGCCACCACCAGTCATATCTGGTGTAACAGTAGTGTAAATTAAAAAAAAAAAACTTTTACATCAGTCTGCTAGTGTAATCTAATAACAGTTGCCTGCCTGCCACTGCCAGCCTGTGTGCCAGGCTCACAACATATACTGTGCCTACTTGCTCAGTGCCACCACTCATATCTGGTGTAACATTAGTGTAAATTAAAAAAAAAAACTTTTACATCAGTCTGCTAGTGTAATCTAATTTCAGTTGCCAGCAGGCCAGCCTGCCACTGCCAGCCTGTGTGTCAGGCTCACAGCATATACTGTGCCTACTTGCTCAGTGCCACCACCAGTCATATCTGGTGTAACAGTAGTATACATTTTTTAAAAAAAACTTTTACATCAGTCTGCTAATGTAATCTAATAGCAGTTGCTTGCCTGCCTGCCACTGCCAACCTGTGTGTCAGGCTCACAGCATATACTGTGCCTACTTGCTCAGTGCCACCATTCATATCTGGTGTAGTATTATTGTAAAAAAAATTTAAAAAACTTTTACATCAGTCTGCTAGTGTAATCTAATTTCAGTTGCCAGGCCAGCCTGCCACTGCCAGCCTGTGTGTCAGGCTAACAGCATATACTGTGCCTGCTTGCTCAGTGCCACCACCAGTCATATCTGGTGTAACAGTAGTGTAAATTTAAAAAAAAAAATTACATCAGTCTGCTAGTGTAATCTAATAGCAGTTGCCTGCCTGCCACTGCCAGCCTGTGTGTCAGGCTCACAGCATATACTGTGCCTACTCGCTCAGTGCTACCACTCATACCTGGTGTAACATTAGTGTAAATTTAAAAAAAAAAAACTTTTACATCAGTCTGCTAGTGTAATCTAATTTCAGTTGCCAGGCCAGCCTGCTACTGCCAGCCTGTGTGTCAGGCTCACAGCATATACTGTGCCTACTTGCTCAGTGCCACCACCAGTCATATCTGGTGTAACAGTAGTGTAAATTTAAAAAAAAAACTTTTACATCAGTCTGCTAGTGTAATTTAATAGCAGTTGCCTGCCTGCCACTGCCAGCCTGTGTGTCAGGCTCACAGCATATACTGTGCCTACTCACTCAGTGCCACCACTCATATCTGGTGTAACATTAGTGTAAATTTAAAAAAAAAACTTTTACATCAGTCTGCTAGTGTAATCTAATTTCAGTTGCCAGCAGGCCAGCCTGCCACTGCCAGCCTGTGTGTCAGGTTCACAGCATATACTGTGCCTACATGTTCAGTGCCACCACCAGTCATATCTGGTGTAAAAGTAGTGTAAATTTAAAAAAAAAACTTTTACATCAGTCTGCTAGTGTAATCTAATAGCAGTTGCCTGCCTGCCACTGCCAGCCTGTGTGTCAGGCTCACAGCATATACTGTGCCTACTCGCTCAGTGCCACCACTCATATCTGGTGTAACATTAGTGTAAATTTTTTAAAAAAACTTTTACATCAGTCTGCTAGTGTAATCTAATTTCAGTTGCCAGCAGGCCAGCCTGCCACTGCCAGCCTGTGTGTCAGGCTCACAGCATATACTGTGCCTACTTGCTCAGTGCCACCACCAGTCATATCTGGTGTAACAGTAGTATAATTTTTTTTAAAAAAAACTTTTACATCAGTCTGCTAGTGTAATCTAATAGCAGTTGCCTGCATGCCTGCCACTGCCAACCTGTGTGTCAGGCTCACAGCATATACTGTGCCTACGTGCTCAGTGCCACCACTCATATCTGGTGTAGCATTAGTGTAAATTTTTTTAAAAAAACTTTTACATCAGTCTGCTAGTGTAATCTAATTTCAGTTGCCAGGCCAGCCTGCCACTGCCAGCCTGTGTGTCAGGCTTACAGCATATACTGTGCCTACTTGCTCAGTGCCACCACCAGTCATATCTGGTGTAACATTAGTTTAAATTAAAAAAAAAAACTTTTACATCAGTCTGCTAGTGTAATCTAATAGCAGTTGCCTGCCTGTCACTGCCAGCCTGTGTGTCAGGCTCACAGCATATACTGTGCCTACTTGCTCAGTGCCACCACTCATATCTGGTGTAACATTAGTGTAAATTAAAAAAAAAAACTTTTACATCAGTCTGCTAGTGTAATCTAATTTCAGTTGCCAGGCCAGCCTGCCACTGCCAGCCTGTGTGTCAGGCTCACAGCATATACTGTGCCTACTTGCTCAGTGCCACCACCAGTCATATCTGGTGTAACAGTAGTATAATTTTTTTTAAAAAAACTTTTACATCAGTCTGCTAGTGTAATCTAATAGCAGTTGCCTGCATGCCTGCCACTGCCAACCTGTGTGTCAGGCTCACAGCATATACTGTGCCTACTTGCTCAGTGCCACCACTCATATCTGGTGTAGCATTAGTGTAAATTTTTTTTAAAAAACTTTTACATCAGTCTGCTAGTGTAATCTAATTTCAGTTGCCAGGCCAGCCTGCCACTGCCAGCCTGTGTGTCAGGCTCACAGCATATACTGTGCCTACTTGCTCAGTGCCACCACCAGTCATATCTGGTGTAACAGTAGTGTAAATTTTAAAAAAAAAATTACATCAGTCTGCTAGTGTAATCTAATAGCAGTTGCCTGCCTGCCACTGCCAGCCTGTGTGTCAGGCTCACAGCATATACTGTGCCTACTCGCTCAGTGCCACCACTCATATCTGGTGTAACATTAGTGTAAATTTTTTAAAAAAACTTTTACATCAGTCTGCTAGTGTAATCTAATTTCAGTTGCCAGCAGGCCAGCCTGCCACTGCCAGCCTGTGTGTCAGGCTCACAGCATATACTGTGCCTACTTGCTCAGTGCCACCACCAGTCATATCTGGTGTAACAGTAGTATAATTTTTTTTAAAAAAAACTTTTACATCAGTCTGCTAGTGTAATCTAATAGCAGTTGCCTGCATGCCTGCCACTGCCAACCTGTGTGTCAGGCTCACAGCATATACTGTGCCTACGTGCTCAGTGCCACCACTCATATCTGGTGTAGCATTAGTGTAAATTTTTTTAAAAAAACTTTTACATCAGTCTGCTAGTGTAATCTAATTTCAGTTGCCAGGCCAGCCTGCCACTGCCAGCCTGTGTGTCAGGCTTACAGCATATACTGTGCCTACTTGCTCAGTGCCACCACCAGTCATATCTGGTGTAACATTAGTTTAAATTAAAAAAAAAAACTTTTACATCAGTCTGCTAGTGTAATCTAATAGCAGTTGCCTGCCTGTCACTGCCAGCCTGTGTGTCAGGCTCACAGCATATACTGTGCCTACTTGCTCAGTGCCACCACTCATATCTGGTGTAACATTAGTGTAAATTAAAAAAAAAAACTTTTACATCAGTCTGCTAGTGTAATCTAATTTCAGTTGCCAGGCCAGCCTGCCACTGCCAGCCTGTGTGTCAGGCTCACAGCATATACTGTGCCTACTTGCTCAGTGCCACCACCAGTCATATCTGGTGTAACAGTAGTATAATTTTTTTTAAAAAAACTTTTACATTAGTCTGCTAGTGTAATCTAATAGCAGTTGCCTGCATGCCTGCCACTGCCAACCTGTGTGTCAGGCTCACAGCATATACTGTGCCTACTTGCTCAGTGCCACCACTCATATCTGGTGTAGCATTAGTGTAAATTTTTTTTAAAAAACTTTTACATCAGTCTGCTAGTGTAATCTAATTTCAGTTGCCAGGCCAGCCTGCCACTGCCAGCCTGTGTGTCAGGCTCACAGCATATACTGTGCCTACTTGCTCAGTGCCACCACCAGTCATATCTGGTGTAACAGTAGTGTAAATTTAAAAAAAAAAATTACATCAGTCTGCTAGTGTAATCTAATAGCAGTTGCCTGCCTGCCACTGCCAGCCTGTGTGTCAGGCTCATAGCATATACTGTGCCTACTCGCTCAGTGCCACCACTCATATCTGGTGTAACATTAGTGTATATTTAAAAAAAAAACCTTTTACATCAGTCTGCTAGTGTAATCTAATTTCAGTTGCCAGGCCAGCCTGCCACTACCAGCCTGTGTGTCAGGCTAACGGCATATACTGTGCCTACTTGCTCAGTGCCACCACCAGTCATATCTGGTGTAACAGTAGTGTAAATTTAAAAAAATCAACTTTTACATCAGTCTGCTAGTGTAATCTAATTTCAGTTGCGAGGCCAGCCTGCCACTGCCAGCCTGTGTGTCAGGCTCACAGCATATACTGTGCCTACTCGCTCAGTGCCACCACTCATATCTGGTGTAACATTAGTGTAAATTAAAAAAAAAAAAACTTTTACATCAGTCTGCTAGTGTAATCTAATTTCAGTTGCCATGCCAGCCTGTGCGTCAGGCTCACAGCATATACTGTGCCTACTTGCTCAGTGCCACCACCAGTCATATCTGGTGTAACAGTAGTGTAAATTAAAAAAAAAAAAACTTTTACATCAGTCTGCTAGTGTAATCTAATAACAGTTGCCAGCCTGCCACTGCAAGCCTGTGTGTCAGGCTCACAGCATATACTGTGCCTACTCGCTCAGTGCCACCACTCATATCTGGTGTAACATTAGTGTAAATTTAAAAAAAAAAACTTTTACATCAGTCTGCTAGTGTAATCTAATTTCAGTTGCCAGCAGGCCAGCCTGCCACTGCCAGCCTGTGTGTCAGGCTCACAGCATATACTGTGCCTACTTGCTCAGTGCCACCACCAGTCATATCTGGTGTAACAGTAGTATAATTTTTTTTAAAAAAACTTTTACATCAGTCTGCTAGTGTAATCTAATAGCAGTTGCCTGCATGCCTGCCACTGCCAGCCTGTGTGTCAGGCTTACAGCATATACTGTGCCTACTTGCTCAGTGCCACCACCAGTCATATCTGGTGTAACATTAGTTTAAATTAAAAAAAAAAAACTTTTACATCAGTCTGCTAGTGTAATCTAATAGCAGTTGCCTGCCTGTCACTGCCAGCCTGTGTGTCAGGCTCACAGCATATACTGTGCCTACTTGCTCAGTGCCACCACTCATATCTGGTGTAACATTAGTGTAAATTAAAAAAAAAAACTTTTACATCAGTCTGCTAGTGTAATCTAATTTCAGTTGCCAGGCCAGCCTGCCACTGCCAGCCTGTGTGTCAGGCTCACAGCATATACTGTGCCTACTTGCTCAGTGCCACCACCAGTCATATCTGGTGTAACAGTAGTATAATTTTTTTTAAAAAAACTTTTACATCAGTCTGCTAGTGTAATCTAATAGCAGTTGCCTGCATGCCTGCCACTGCCAACCTGTGTGTCAGGCTCACAGCATATACTGTGCCTACTTGCTCAGTGCCACCACTCATATCTGGTGTAGCATTAGTGTAAATTTTTTAAAAAAAACTTTTACATCAGTCTGCTAGTGTAATCTAATTTCAGTTGCCAGGCCAGCCTGCCACTGCCAGCCTGTGTGTCAGGCTCACAGCATATACTGTGCCTACTTGCTCAGTGCCACCACCAGTCATATCTGGTGTAACAGTAGTGTAAATTTAAAAAAAAAAAATTACATCAGTCTGCTAGTGTAATCTAATAGCAGTTGCCTGCCTGCCACTGCCAGCCTGTGTGTCAGGCTCATAGCATATACTGTGCCTACTCGCTCAGTGCCACCACTCATATCTGGTGTAACATTAGTGTATATTTAAAAAAAAAACCTTTTACATCAGTCTGCTAGTGTAATCTAATTTCTGTTGCCAGGCCAGCCTGCCACTACCAGCCTGTGTGTCAGGCTAACGGCATATACTGTGCCTACTTGCTCAGTGCCACCACCAGTCATATCTGGTGTAACAGTAGTGTAAATTTAAAAAAATCAACTTTTACATCAGTCTGCTAGTGTAATCTAATTTCAGTTGCGAGGCCAGCCTGCCACTGCCAGCCTGTGTGTCAGGCTCACAGCATATACTGTGCCTACTCGCTCAGTGCCACCACTCATATCTGGTGTAACATTAGTGTAAATTAAAAAAAAAAAAACTTTTACATCAGTCTGCTAGTGTAATCTAATTTCAGTTGCCATGCCAGCCTGTGCGTCAGGCTCACAGCATATACTGTGCCTACTTGCTCAGTGCCACCACCACTCATATCTGGTGTAACAGTAGTGTAAATGTAAAAAAAAAAAACCTTTTACTTAAGTCTGCTTGTGTAATCTAATAGCAGTTGCCAGGCCAGCCTGTGTGTCAGGCTCACAGCATATACTGTGCCTTCTTTCTCAGTGCCACCACCAGTCTTATCTGGTGTAACAGTAGTGTAAAATTTTTTTAAAAAACTTTTACATCAGTCTGCTAGTGTAATCTAATTGCAGTTGCCAGGCCAGCCTGCCACTGCCAGCATGTGTGTCAGGCTCACAGCGTATACTGTGCCCACTTGCCCAGTGCCACCACTCATATTATCTTGTTTAATAGTAGTGTAAGTGTACATTTTAAAAATAAAAAAACTATTTTGACTGTGAAACATCAGTCTGCTTTTTTGAGTCAGGCTCACAGCGTATACTGTGCCCACTTGTCCAGTGCCACCACTCACATTATCTTGTTTAATAGTAGTGTAAGTGTACATTTAAAAAAAAAAAACTATTTTGACTGTGAAACATCAGTCTGCTTTTTTGTGTCAGGCTCACAGCGAATACTGTGCCCACTTGTCCAGTGCCACCACTCACATTATCTTGTTTAATAGTAGTGTAAGTGTACATTTAAAAAAAAAAAAACTATTTTGACTGTGAAACATCAGTCTGCTTTTTTGTGTCAGGCTCATAGCGTATACTGTGCCCACTCACAGTAGCTTGCACACAGAGTAGCACTAATTGAAAAAAAAATGACAGGCAGAGGCAGGCCAACCCGCAGGGGCCATCGTGGTCGTGGTGCTGTGATTCCCTTTGGCCATAGAATAATGCCCAGTGTTAGGCCACGTACCATGAACACGAAAAGTTCTGATGAAATAGTTGACATTATAACACAGGACACCCAATCTTCTACAGCTTCCGCTCGTAACCTTGACGCACCATCTTCCTCCAGCTTAGCTTCAGGCACCTCTCAACTTACCACTCGCCGCCACCACAGACACTAGCACCACAGCCGCCTCAATTGATCTGTCAGAGGAGTTATGTACACCTCAGTGTGAAGAAATGAGTTATGCGCAACCATCATTGACAGAGGATGTAGATAACTGTGATATGTCTCAGTCAGGCAGCATTACAGACATGGATGACACACGGTGTGCTGATGATGATGATGTTGTACCTGCCGTGGCTTCCGTTGTTGAGTAGTCAGATACAAGTGAAGGGGTTGATGATGACGATGCGTCCATGGATGTCACATGGGCGCCTGGTAGAAGAGAAGAAGAACAGGGGGAAAGTTCAGATGGGGAGACAGAGAGGAGCAGGAGGAGGAGACGAGTTGGAAGCAGGGGGAGGTCGTCGCAAGGAGCTAGTGGCACAGTCCGACAGCATGTATTGGCACCCGGGGTCAGCCAGACAGCACGCCAATCAACGCATGCTGTTGACACCACCAGAATACCGTCATCGCAGAGCTCAGCAGTGTGGCATTTTTTTATGTGTCTGCCTCTGACAACAGCAATGCCATTTGCAACCTGTGCCAAAAGAAACTGGGAAGTCCAACACCCACCTAGGTACAACTGCTTTGCGAAGGCACATGGTCTCACATCACAAACGCCTATGGGATGAACACATGAGGACAAGCAGCACACAAACTCAAAGCCGCCATCCTCCTCCTGGTCCTGCATCTTCAGCCATGTCAACCACTGCTTTGCTCCTTGCCCCCTCTCAACCATCCGCCAATCCATCTCTCTTCCGGAGCAGTTCCTGCTCATCTGCCCAAAGTCAGGTATCTGTCAAGGACATGTTTGAGAGTAAGAAGCCAATGTCACCAAGTCACCCCCTTGCTCGGCATCTGACAGTTGTCTTGTCTGAACTCTTAGCCCGCCAGATTTTACCATACAAGCTGGTGGAGTTTGAGGCATTCAAAAAATTTGTAGATATTGGGACACCGCAGTGGAAGGTACCCGGCCGAAATTTCTTTTCACAAAAGGCAATCCCCAACCTGTACTCAATTGTGCGAAAGGAAGTAATGGCATGTCTGGCACACAGTGTTGGGTCAAGGGTCCATCTGACCACTGATAGCTGGTCTGCAAAGCATAGTCAGGGCAGGTATATCACCTACACTGTGCATTGGGTAAACCTGCTGACGGCTGCCAAGCATAGAATGCCTGGCTCTGCAGAGGAGTTGGTGACACCGCCACAACTTGCAGGCAGGCCTGCTGCCACCTCCTCTACTCCTCCTACTCCACCCTCTTCCATAACCTCCTCGGCTGAGTCCTCTTCTGCTGCTGCATCTTGCTCCACATCAACGGCACCCCCCCAGCTCCCCAGGTACTATTCCACATCCCGGATACGGCAGTGTCACGCCATCTTGGGGTTGACTTGCCTGAAAGCAGAGAGTCACACCGCAGCAGCACTCCTGTCCACCTTGAACGCACAGGTGGATCAGTGGCTGACTCCGCACCAACTGGAGATCGGCAAAGTGGTTTCTGACAACAGAAGTAGTTTGGTGGCGGCATTGAAATTGGGCAAGTTGACACATGTGTCGTGCAAGGCACATGTGAGTAATCTTATTGTACAACGCTTTGTGCATAAGTACCCAGGCTTACAGGATGTCCTGAAGCAGGCCAGGAAGGTGTGTGGCCATTTCAGGTGTTCCTACCTGGCCATGGCGCACTTGTCAGATATCCAGCGGCGAAACAACCTGCCAGTGAGGCGCTTGATTTGCGACAGCCCGACGCGTTGGAATTCAAAACTCCTAATGTTCGACCACCTGCTCCAACAAGAAAAAGCTGTTAATGAGTATTTGTATGACCGTGGTGCTAGGACAGCCTCTGGGGAGCTGGGATTTTTTTTGCCACGTTACTGGACACTCATGCGCATTGCCTGTAGGCTCATGCGTCCTTTTGAGGAGGTGACAAACCTAGTCAGTCGCACCGAAGGCACCATCAGCGACATCATACCATTTGTTTTCTTCATGGAGCGTGCCCTGCGAAGAGTGCTGGATCAGGCCATAGATGAGCGTGAAGAGGAAGAGTTGTGGTCACCATCACCACCAGAAACAGCCTTATCAGCATCGCTTGCTGGACCAGCGGCAACGCAGGAAGAGGATTGTGAGGAAGAGGAGTCAGACGAAGAATGTGGTTTTGAGGAGGAGGAGGAAGACCAAGCACAACAGGCATCCCAGGGTGCCTTAAAAAGTGACTTAAATGTTACCAAATTCCTGCAAGTCGGAAAGGATGGAGCAGTACAAAAATAAATTAAAAAGTATGCTTTACACAGCGTATAAGGGTGATGTCACAGCACAACGGGAATCTAACAGGGGAAGAGGTGAAAGTAATCCTCCTTCTCCCCCCACGACCACGCCGGCAAGGACAGGACGCTTTCCAGACGTGTTGTTGATGGAGGACATGCGGACCTTTTTAACTCCTATGCATAGCCACAGCCCTTCGGGATCCAGCCTCAGAGAACGACTCAACCGACAGGTAGTAGACTACCTCGCCTTAACTGCAGATCTCGACACTCTGAGGAGCGATGAACCCCTTGACTACTGGGTGCGCAGGCTTGACCTGTGGCCTGAGCTATCCCAATTTGCAATTGAACTTCTGGCCTGCCCCGCTTCAAGTGTCCTGTCAGAAAGGACCTTCAGTGCAGCGGGAGGTATTGTCACTGAGAAGAGAAGTCGTCTAGGTCAAAAAAGTCTTGATTACCTCACCTTTATTAAAATGAATGAGGGATGGATCCCGAAGGGACTGACATTGGGCGATACATTCGAGTAAAAAAGGCCTGATGAGATGAGCTGCCTTGGGCTAAAAATGGTTCACACGCTGCTGTATTTTATCTTCGAATGTCGGATGACTTGTGTGACTTATCCGCCAACAACTAGGATTCAAGCCGCAATGTTTTAGGGCACTTTCTAACTGTCAAACAGCTGCAACAATACCTAATTTTTCAGGCATGTGTACATGCCTAATTTTTCTGGCCTCTGGTGCTGCACTGTGGCTTCAAAACCCAAACCAAAAAAAAGGCAAATAACAGGGATTAAACTGCTAAGAATAGTACTACTTAACACACCACTCATATCTGGTGGCACAGTAGATTGCACGTGCAGTGCCCCAAATTTGAAGTAGGAGGACCGACCAAGCATCTTTTTCCATCTCCCGGTTCTTAAAATCCATGCCATATACACGTCCCCTGATAAGGGACACCGCAGTGGAAGCTACATGGCCGAAATTTCTTTGCACAAAAGGTAATCCCCAACCTGTACTCGATTGTGCAAAAGGAAGTAACCTTACCATGGGTCCCAGACCGCATGTCTTGTAAAATTCTCTGTCTGGGAAATTATCTATCTATCAAATCTATCTATTTATCTATCAAATCTATGTATCTATCGTATCTATAAAATTTATCTATTGCTCTGACAAAATGCAGAAGGACATTTGGCAGACGGACATTTGGCAGACGGACATTTGGCCGACAGACAGAAAGTTAAAGAATGTTCCGATTTCGGCCGAGGGCTCTGTTCTAATCAGAGCATCGGGCTCCGCAACTGCCTTTGGGAACCTTACCATGGGTCCCAGAACGTATGCCTTGTTGTAATTCTCTGTCTGGGAAATTATCTATCTATCTATCAAATCTATCTATTTATCTATCAAATCTATCTATCTATCTATCGTATCTATCATCAAATGTATCTATTGCATCTATTGATCTATCTATCTAATCTATGTATCTATCTCGTGGCCGGACTGACCAAGCATCTTTTTCCATCTCCCAGTTCCTAAAATCATCTCCGGGTTCCTAAAATTGATGCATACCTGTACTCGATTGTGCTAAAGGAAGTCATGGCATATGGGGTCTTTCAAATTGTCTGGCCTGTTGAGGGTCGGGGACACTCGTATAAAAAGGCTGAAGGAGAACGACCTGTACTGGGTGTCCAAGCATCTTTTTCCATCTTCCAGTTCCTAAAAATTATCTCCGGGTTCCTAAAATCGATGCCATACCTGTACTCGATTGTGCAAAAGGAAGTCATGGCATATGGGGTCTTTCAAACTGTCCGGCTTGTTGAGGGTCGAGGACCCTCGTATAAAAAGGCTGAAGGAGAACGACCTGTACTGGGTGTCCAAGCATCTTTTTCCATCTCCCGGTTCCTAAAAATTATCTCCGGGTTCCTAAAATCGATGCCATACCTGTACTCGATTGTGCAAAAGGAAGTCATGGCATATGGGTCTTTCAAACTGTCTGGCCTGTTGAGGGTCGGGGACCCTCGTATAAAAAGGCTGAAGGAGAACGACCTGTACTGGGTGTCCAAGCATCTTTTTCCATCTCCCGGTTCATAAAAATTAACTCCGGGTTCCTAAAATTGATGCATACCTGTACTCGATTGTGCAAAAGGAAGTAATGGCATATGGGGTCTTTCATGCTGTCGTGCCTGTTGAGGGTCGGGACCCTCGTATAAAAAGGCTGAAGGAGAACGACCTGTACTGGGTGTCCAAGCATCTTTTTCCATCTCCCGGTTCCTAAAATTATCTCCGGGTTCCTAAAATCAATGCCATACCTGTACTCGATTGTGCAAAAGGAAGTCATGGCATATGGGGTCTTTGAAACTGTCTGGCCTGTTGAGGGTCGGGGACCCTCGTATAAAAAGGCTGAAGGAGAACGACCTGTACTGGGTGTCCAAGCATCTTTTTCCATATCCCGGTTCCTAAAAATTATCTCCGGGTTCCTAAAATCGATGCCATACCTGTACTCGTTTGTGCAAAAGGAAGTCATGGCATATGGGTCTTTCAAACTGTCTGGCCTGTTGAGGGAAGGGGACCCTCGTATAAAAAGGCTGAAGGAGAACGACCTGTACTGGGTGTCCAAGCATCTTTTTCCATCTCCCGGTTCCTAAAAATTATCTCCAGGTTCCTAAAATCTATGTCATACCTGTACTCGATTGTGCAAAATGAAGTAATGGCATATGGGGTCTTTCATGCTGTCGTGCCTGTTGAGGGTCGGGGACCCTCGTATAAAAAGGCTGAAGGAGAATGACCTGTACTGGGTGTCCAAGCATCTTTTTCCATCTCCCGGTTCCTAAAAATGATCTCCGGGTTCCTAAAATCGATGCCATACCTGTACTCGATTGTGCAAAAGGAAGTGATGGAATATGGGGTCTTTCATGCTGTCGTGCCTGTTGAGAGTCAGGGACCCTCTTATAAAAAGGCTGAAGGAGAACGACCTGTGCTGGGTGTCCAAGCATCTTTTTCCATCTCCCGGTTCCTAAAATTATCTCTGGGTTCCTAAAATCGATGCCATACCTGTACTCGATTGTGCAAAAGGAAGTCATGGCATATGGGGTCTTTCAAACTGTCTGGCCTGTTGAGGGTCGGGGACCCTCGTATAAAAAGGCTGAAGGAGAACAACCTGTACTGGGTGTCCAAGCATCTTTTTCCATCTCCCGGTTCCTAAAAATTATCTCCGGGTTCCTAAAATCGATGCCATACCTGTACTCGATTGTGCAAAAGGAAGTCATGGCATATGGGGTCTTTCAAACTGTCTGGCCTGTTGAGGGAAGGGGACCCTCGTATAAAAAGGCTGAAGGAGAACGACCTGTACTGGGTGTCCAAGCATCTTTTTCCATCTCCCGGTTCCTAAAAATTATCTCCAGGTTCCTAAAATCTATGCCATACCTGTACTCGATTGTGCAAAATGAAGTAATGGCATATGGGGTCTTTCATGCTGTCGTGCCTGTTGAGGGTCGGGGACCCTCGTATAAAAAAGCTGAAGGAGAACGACCTGTACTGGGTGTCCAAGCATCTTTTTCCATCTCCCGGTTCCTAAAAATTATCTCCAGGTTCCTAAAATCGATGCCATACCTGTACTCGATTGTGCAAAAGGAAGTCATGGCATATGGGGTCTTTCATGCTGTCATGCCTGTTGATCGTCAGGGACCCTCGTATAAAAAGGCTGAAGGATAACGACCTGTACTGGGTGTCCAAGCATCTTTTTCCATCTCCCGGTTCCTAAAAATTATCTCCGGATTCCTAAAATCGATGCCATACCTGTACTCGATTGTGCAAAAGGAAGTCATGGCATATGGGGTCTTTCAAACTGTCTGGCTTGTTGAGGGTCAGGGACCCTTGTATAAAAAGGCTGAAGGATAACGACCTGTACTGGGTGTCCAAGCATCTTTTTCCATCTCCCGGTTCCTAAAAATTATCTCAGGGTTCCTAAAATCGATGCCATACCTGTACTCAATTGTGCAAAAGGAAGTAATGGCATATGGGGTCTTTCATGCTGTCGTGCCTGTTGAGGGTCAGGGATCCTCGTATAAAAAGGCTGAAGCAGAACGACCTGTACTGGGTGTCCAAGCATCTTTTTCCATCTCCCGGTTCCTAAAATCCATGCCATATACATGTCCCCTGATAGGGGACTTAACAGGGATTAAACTGATAAGAATAGAACTAGTTAACACACCACTCCTATCTGGTGGCACAGTAGATTGCACGTGGTGCTTTGACAAAATGCAGAAGGACATTTGGCAGACGGACATTTGGCAGATGGACATTTGGCCGACTGGCAGAAAGCTAAAGAATGTTCCGATTTCGGCCGAGGGCAGATACACAGAGTGCTCTGTTCTAATCAGAGCCTCAGGCGCCGCAACTGCCTCTGGGAACCTTACCATGGGTCCCAGACCGCCCATCTTGTAATTCTCTGTCTGGGAAAATATCTATCTATCAAATCTATCTATTTATCTATCAAATCTATCTATCTATCGTATCTATCATCAAATGTATCTATTGCATCTATTGATCTATTTATCTAATCTATGTATCTATCTATCTCGTGGCCGGACCGACCAAGCATCTTTTTCCATCTCCCGGTTCCAAAAATCATCTCCGGGTTCCTAAAATCGATGATAGGGCACGTAACAGGGATTAAACTGATAAGAATAGTACTAGTTAACACACCACTACTATCTGCTGGCACATTAGATTGCACGCGCAGTGCCCCAAATTGGAACTTGGAAGTAGGAGGATCGACCAAGCATCTCATCTCTGTGTGATTCCTGTTCTTGTAGGACAGTTAATGGGTCAGTCATGTTGCACAGCTCCTCAATGTGACAAATCTTCCTGGTTAGCTCGTCGTTCTCTTTTTCCCAGCTGCTGGATCAGATCAGAGATTGTGAGTAAAACCTGCTCCTGCTGCCGGGTGATCTCACTTAGGACTCGCTTCTCTAGGTCTTCCAGCGCTTCTCTAGGTCTTCCAGCTGTTTCCTGATGTCCCTAATCAGGGCAGTGAATCTCTCTGTTACACCAGCTGCTATCTCTTGCACCCCTCTCCTGTGCTTCTGCAGACTCTGGACTCTTTTATCAGTCTCCTCTATCTTTGTGGTCTTTGTGGTCATTTCCCAGTTTCTTTTTCTTCTTCTCAGAAGCCTCATTCAGCAGCTCGACCTGATGTCCCCTGTGCTCTCCGGCCAGGGAGCAGGACACACAGATACAGGCAGCATCCTCAGTGCAGTAAAATAATAGGAGCATCTTGTGGGTGGAGCATTTTCTTTTACCCCAGGAAGTGATTGCACACGCAGTGACATCAGTGAGGACAAGGAACGGGACATGGCTAGCTTGGTATCCAACCTTGTGCAAATGGGGAGTTTGCGGTTGTGCAAATGGACTGTTTGTGGTTGTTTGCTGTCAGCCTGTGGAAGGTAATCTCACCCCTGTAAAGGAGAGAGGGAATTTTTAGGACCACAACTGCAGGTTTAGGAGTGTTGTGAATGTATCAGTGATTCTGTGTAAGTGAGGGAAGGCAGCAAGGATCAGAATCATTAGATACAGTTCACTTTAATATAAGGATAGGAGTGACAATGGCTGAGACCTCAGAGCATATAGCCCCACTCAGTATTGACAAACTGGTTCCCACATATAAACAACAAGCAATTGCAAGATAAAGTTGTAGACATACCATATCTAATCATAGGTGGCAGCAGACATAGTGTACAACTTAAGGCAACAAATAGGGTTAATGAGATTTATGCAGCAATTAGGTGTTGAATCTGAACTCTTAAGAATATAGGTTGAATAGAGCATTTACATATGAAGGCAACCTAACTAAGATTCTGAGACATGTCAGGAGTAATTGCTGAATGATCGTAAGTTACTTCGGTATGAGTTTGAAGGAAGCGCTTTTGAGACTTACTAGTAAAAGTAAAGGGTGAGGTCTGTCCGGACAGAGCGAAGTTCCCCTGCAGAGTTTGGGGAAATTGCAGCGTGTGCGATGGCGTGTGACGTCACAGCTTGCCGGTTCCGGTCCTGTGTTAGGAAGAGAGGTGAGCCGCGTCTGTCTCTAAAGTTGCAAGCAGGTTAGAGGGTGAGAAGCTGGATTCAACAATCAAGCAATTTGGTATGAGTAGGAGGGAAATTTAAACTGCTTGTTGAGGAGGAGTTATGTAAGTGTGAAAAGACACAGCTATACAAAGGATAAGGCAAAGAACTTAGTCAATTATTACAGGACCCCCCCCCCAAAGATCAACTCCGGGGATCGAGTCCAGGACGATCAGGATAACGTTCATGGAACCTGGCCACCAACCGGGGGGCAGAGAGATTGGAAGCCGGTTCCCAGGAGTCCTCCGAATCAGGGTAGCCCTTCCAATGGACCAGATACTGAAGCTGCCCACGAAAACGTCGGGAGTCCAAGACATCTTGTACCTCATACTCCAGGGTGGTATCCTGTAGATGAGGAAGTAAAGGAATAGAAGGATCATGGTGACGAAGTTGTCTATAAGGCTTGAGGAGAGACACATGAAAGGTAGGATGGGATTTCAGATTTGCTGGTAATGCGAGAGTAACAGCGTTCATATTCACAATTTTTATGATGGGAAATGGTCCAATGAAGTTTGAAGATAATTTCCTGGAAGGAAGGGGTAAATGTAGATTACGTGTTGATAACCAAACGTAGTCACCTACACTATATTTAGGCGAGGAAATCCTTTTTTTATCATAATGGAATTTATAGCGATCCTTGGCGATGCGAATATTTTCAGCAGTTAGTGAAAAAGATTCACTAATAGTGTTGATGAGGTCATTCACAACAGGACAACTGTTGCTGTCCATAGAATCCCATTCAAAAGAAGGATGGAAACCATAATTAATGAAGAATGGTGTGAACTTTGTAGAGGAATGGATGGAATTGTTGAAGGCGAATTCTGCGTATGGTAGTAGTTGTGTCCAGGTATCTTGTTTAGCTGAAATGAAACATCTTAAATATTGTTCTATGCACTGGTTTGTCCTTTCAGTCTGGCCATTAGTTTGGGGATGGAAAGAGGTACTGAGACGTCTAGAAATACCCAATGAGTGACAAAGTTGTTTCCAGAATTGGCTGGTGAATTGAGTTCCCCTATCTGAGGTAATACTATTAGGGAGTCCGTGATACTTGAATATATGATGTATCATTAAGGAAATGGTTTCAGAAGAAGTTGGCAGCTTATGGTAGGGCACGAAATGTGCCATTTTACTAAATAGGTCTACGACTACTAATATGGTGTTATTCCCTTCAGAAATAGGTAGGTCGACTATGTAGTCAATTGCTATGTCCTTCCAAGGACGGTCAGGAGTTGGTAATGGGATCAATTTGCCGTAAGGGGGAGTCCTCCCTTTTTTTGTAGTTTCGCAGATTAAGCAGGTTTTAACGTAATCCTCAACATCAGAGAGGCAGGTAGGCCACCAAAAGAATCTGGAGACTAATTCTTGAGTTTTCTTTATGCCCATGTGTCCAGCAGATGGAGAATCATGTAAAGTTTTTAAGACTGTTGTTCTGAGACTGTTGGGTACATAGATTTGTTGTTGATAATAATACAACCCATCCGAGTGTAAATCCAAGACCTGTAATGGTTTATTGGAGTCAGCCTGTTGTGCTGATTTGAATTGAATGTTTTGTTCTGTAGTTAAAGCTAAGAATCTGTCAAGAGGAATTAAAGGTGAAAGGTTTGGATGTGACACTTGGTCCACCAAGTGTCTTGAAAGGGCATCAGCCTTCTTGTTCTTGTTTGCAGGACGGTAGGTGATAAGATAATTAAATCTAGCCAAGAATAGGTTCCATCGGACCTGTCGTGCGCTAAGAGTCCTATTAGATTGTAGGTATTCTAGATTTTTGTGATCCGTGTAAATCAAGATTGGAAGAAGGGTCCCTTCTAGAAGGTGTCTCCATTGTTCCAATGATGTTTTGATTGCTAACAGTTCTTTATCACCTATTGGATAGTTTATTTCAGCTGAATTAAGAATACGTGAATAGAAGGCAACAGGATGCAGAGGATCTTTTGGAGTCTGCCTCTGTGAGAGAATTGCCCCCAAAGCATAATTAGATGCATCTACTTCCAAGATGTACTGCAACTCAGAATTAGGGAATTGGAGGATAGGGGCCGTAGTGAAAGCTTTTTTTAAAAAATTGAATATTCCTTCTAAATCATCGTTCCATTTGAAGTGTGTGTCAGTTTTGGTCAAGTTAGTTAATGGTCTAGTCAAGTCAGCAAAATTTTTAATAAACTTTCTGTAGAAATTGGCGAAACCCATGAACCTTTGTATATCTTTTTTACTCTTTGGGGAAGGCCAATTTTGAATTACCGATATCTTATCATTATCCATCTGGATACCTTGGGGTGATACAATATAACCTAGAAATTTAATTTCTTTGGAGTGAAATAAGCATTTTTCTAGTTTAACATAAAGAGAGTTCTCTCGTAACCGTGTTAATACTAGGGTGACATGTTTGATGTGTTCAGTAAGTGAGGTAGAGAATATGAGTATGTCATCCAGGTATATTACCATAAATAAATCCAAAAAATCCTTGAAGATATCATTTATGAAATACTGAAAAGTAGCCGGGGCATTACAGAGGCCAAATGGCATCACAGTATATTCAAAAAGGCCATAACGTGTACGGAATGCTGTAAGCCATTCATGACCCTCCTTTATTCGTACCAAGTTGTAAGCCCCTCTAAGATCCAATTTAGTGTATATGGTAGCATTTTGTAATCTATCAAGGAGTTGAGGAATTAAAGGTAGTGGATAGCGGTTTTTTATCGTACGCTTGTTTAACTCTCTGTAATCGATAATGGGTCTTAGGGATTGATCTTTGTTTTTAACAAAAAAAATACCAGCCCCAGCTGGGGAGGTGGAAGGACGTATAAAGCCTTTCTTCAAATTATCTGCCAAATAAGTTTTTAGATGTTGTAACTCAGGATCAGAGAGGGGAAATATATGGCCGTAAGGTATATCAACACCTGGTAGGAGATCTATAGGGCAGTCATAAACCCTATGAGGGGGTAGATTCTCTGATTCTTTTTTGTCAAAGACATCAGCGAATGTTATGTATTCCTTGGGGATTTGTAAAGGAACATCAAGTAAAATTTGTTCATGATGGAGACACAAATTTTTACAATAAGGTGAATCAAAGATGACATGTGAAGTTGACCATTGTATAGTGGGATCGTGTTGTTTAAACCAACTGATACCAAGTATAATGGGATATAGAGGTGAGGGTATAACATCAAAAGTAAGAAATTCTGTGTGTTGGTCATGTGTGGTGAGCCTTAAAGGTATGGTGTGGTATAAGATGGGTCCTGATGTAATTTCCTTACCATCAATAAAACGAAGTATACTAGGCACCATTTTCTTAACTAGTGGAATTTTATTTACAATAGTGAATTGGTAATCTATATAATTGTGGCTGGCACCAGAGTCAAGGATTGCTTGTGAGTTGAGTCTTTGCTGATCCCACTGTAATAAGATAGGAAGGGAGCAATGATTAGATTGTGGTTGTTTAGCAGATAAACATATACTTGTGGTGTTCATCTTACCCTTCCTACGCTGTAATTGAGAGCAGTCCTTTACAGAGTGATCGATCCCTCCACAGTACATACAGAGATCTAAAGCTTTTCTTCTTAATTTTTCCTGTAGTGTTAATGGACCTCTGATGAAACCGAGTTCCATAGGGATTTCAGAGGCTTTTGTAGTTGTCTTAGGTGGATGTAGATTAGTAACTGTTTGTTTGGTGGATGTTTCTAAGTGTGACTTTTCTGAGCGTCTCTCTCTGATGCGTCTATCTAATGTGATGCTAGCATCTATTAGGAGTTCTAAAGTCTCTGGGAGGGGTTGTCTAGCTAGCTCATCCTTGAGAGTATCTGAGAGGCCTAGGCGGAATTGATTGCGCAAGGAAAGGTCATTCCACTGTGTATCAGGGGACCATTTCTTAAACTCTGCGATGTAGTCCTCCACAGGCCTTTTATGTTGTCTCAGAGACCTCATTGCTGTCTCAGCAGACAGCTGTTTGTAGGGATCATCATATAGCTGTCCCATTGCTTTAAAAAACTGATCAAATGAGTACAGCAATGGGTCATTGGTTTCAAAAAACAAATTTGCCCATATACGTGGTTCACCACGTAGATAGGAAATTGTGGTGAGAACCTTCAAATGATCATTGAAGTATGTTTTGGGTTTTAATTTGAAATATAAGGAACATGAGTTTTTGAATTCCCTAAATTCTGAACGAATACCACTAAATGTTTGTGGAGGATTAGGTTGAGGTTCACTAGAACTAATATGTGTAGTGAGGGTATCAATTTTTTCATTGATGTATTGCTTTAAGGCAGAGTTTTCTAATTGTAGTGTATTTAACCCTGTTGTAAGGTTATCTACAGTTTGAGTTAATTTCTCTACATGAGATAATAAGGCTGCTGGGTCCATGGTAAGGCTTGATTGTTATTGTCAGCCTGTGGAAGGTAATCTCACCCCTGTAAAGGAGAGAGGGAATTTTTAGGACCACAACTGCAGGTTTAGGAGTGTTGTGAATGTATCAGTGATTCTGTGTAAGTGAGGGAAGGCAGCAAGGATCAGAATCATTAGATAAAGTTCACTTTAATATAAGGATAGGAGTGACAATGGCTGAGACCTCAGAGCATATAGCCCCACTCAGTATTGACAAACTGGTTCCCACATATAAACAACAAGCAATTGCAAGATAAAGTTGTAGACATACCATATCTAATCATAGGTGGCAGCAGACATAGTGTACAACTTAAGGCAACAAATAGGGTTAATGAGATTTATGCAGCAATTAGGTGTTGAATCTGAACTCTTAAGAATATAGGTTGAATAGAGCATTTACATATGAAGGCAACCTAACTAAGATTCTGAGACATGTCAGGAGTAATTGCTGAATGATCGTAAGTTACTTCGGTATGAGTTTGAAGGAAGCGCTTTTGAGACTTACTAGTAAAAGTAAAGGGTGAGGTCTGTCCGGACAGAGCGAAGTTCCCCTGCAGAGTTTGGGGAAATTGCAGCGTGTGCGATGGCGTGTGACGTCACAGCTTGCCGGTTCCGGTCCTGTGTTAGGAAGAGAGGTGAGCCGCGTCTGTCTCTAAAGTTGCAAGCAGGTTAGAGGGTGAGAAGCTGGATTCAACAATCAAGCAATTTGGTATGAGTAGGAGGGAAATTTAAACTGCTTGTTGAGGAGGAGTTATGTAAGTGTGAAAAGACACAGCTATACAAAGGATAAGGCAAAGAACTTAGTCAATTATTACATTTGCGGTGCGTTAAACGGGGAGTTTGGTCTGTCACTGTGAAGCGGGTGTAACCCTTACACTACTTGAACAATACAACATCATACCTGATGTTTTAAAGCACGTTATTCCAAACAATTTAGGAATTTTAGGTGATTTATGCCCTTTATGGATTAAAAACAGACTCTGCATCAACTATGTTTTGCTATGGATCCCCCTCCGGCATGCCACAGTCCAGGTGTTAGTCCCCTTGAAACAACTTTTCCATCACTTTTGTGGCCAAAAAGAGTCCCTGTGGGTTTTAAAATTTGCCTGCCTATTGAAGTCAATGGCGGTTCGCCCGGTTCGCCCGTTCGCAAACTTTTGTGGAAGTTCGCGTTCGCTGTTTGCAAACGCAAAATTTTAGGTTTGCGACATCACTAGTAGTGATGTCGCGAATTGTTCGCCGGCGAATAGTTCGCCGGCGAATAGTTCTCGGCGAACATAGCATGTTCGAGTTTGCCTCGGCGGGCAAACATATGCGATGTTCGATCCGCCCCCTATTCGTCATCATTGAGTAAACTTTGACCCTGTACCTCACAGTCAGAATACACATTACAGACAATCAGCAGACCCTCCCTCCCAGACCCTCCCACCTCCGGACAGCATCCATTTTAGATTCATTTGGAAGCTGCATTCTTAGTGAGAGGAGGGACAGTGTAGCTGCTGCTGATTTAATAGGGAAATCGATAGCTAGGCTAGTGTATTCAGTGTCCACTACAGTCCTGAAGGATATCTGATCTCTGCTGTAAGGACAGCGTCCCAAAAAGTCCAGTGCCACCACTCATATCTGGTGTAACAGTAGTGTACATTTTTAAAAAAAAAAAACACTTTTTTGACTGTGAAATAATAGCAGACAGCTGCCAGTACCCAAGATGGCCGCCAATAAGGCAGATGGGGAGGGTTAGAGAGCTGTTTTGGGGGGGATCAGGGAGGTTGGGGGCTAAGGGTGGATGCTACACCAAAGCATATGTAAATATGCTAAAAAAATTTTTTACAAAGATGTAAAAACCTTTAATTTTAGTACTGGCAGACTTTCTGCCAGTACTTAAGATGGCGGGGACAATTGTGGGGTGGTGGAGGGAAGGGAGCTGTTTGGGAGGGATCAGGGGGTCTGATGTGTCAGGTGGGAGGCTGATCTCTACACTAAAGCTAAAACTAACCCTGCAAGCTCCCTACAAACTACCTAATTAACCCCTTCACTGCTAGCCATAATACACGTGTGATGCGCAGCAGCATTTAGCGGCCTTCTAATTACCAGAAAGCAACACCAAAGTCATATATGTCTGCTATTTCTGAACAAAGGGGATCCCAGAGAAGCATTTACAACCATTTGTGCCATAATTGCACAAGCTGTTTGTAAATAATTTCTGTGAGAAACCTAAAGTTTGTGAAAAAGTGAACATTTTTTTTTTATTTGATCGCATTTGGCGGTGAAATGGTGGCATGAAATATACCAAAATGGGCCTAGATCAATACTTTGGGTTGTCTACTACACTACACTTAAGCTAAAATTAACTCTACAAGCTGCCTACATGCTCCCTAATTAACCCCTTCACTGCTGGGCGTGTGGTGCGCAGTGGCATTTAGCAGCCTTCTAATTACCAAAAAGCAACGCCAAAGCCATATAAGTCTGCTATAATGGCATGTCTGGCACACAGTGTTGGGGCAAGGGTCAATCTGACCACTGATACCTGGTCTGCAAGCATGGTCAAGGCAGGTATATCACCTACACTGCGCACTGTGAAGCGGGTGTAACCCTTACACGTAACCCTTACACTACCTGATCGATACAACATCATACCTGATGTTTTAAAGCACGTTATTCCAAACAATTTAGGAATGTTAGGTGATTTATGCCCTTTATGGATTAAAACCAGACTCTGCATCAACTATGTAATTTTCCATGGGAGTTTTGCCATGGATCCCCCTCCGGCATGCCACAGTCCAGGTGTTAGTGCCCTTGAAACAACTTTTCCATCACTATTGTGGCCAGAAAGAGTCCCTGTGGGTTTTAAAATTCGCCTGCCTATTGAAGTCTAGGGCGGTTCGCCCGGTTCGCCGGTTCACAAACTTTTGTGGAAGTTCGAGTTCTTCGTTCGCGAACCCAAATTTTAAGGTTCGCGACATCACTAGTGAAGCCCCGGCAATGCCTGTCACTACACAGGACCGATCTCCAGGGTAGGAGCGGGTGAGAGCCCCCAGATCTCCCTCAAGCTGGGAGAGTTCTAGCGACGGCCGTCGTTATCACCTGAGTGGGAAACTCTGCAACGGCTCAGAGTCGTCATTAGCACTGAAAGGGTTAAGATAGCTATATTGTAAATTTAATTTAAAGTTAGGGGAGGTGTTAGGTTTAGGAGTTAGTAGTTTAATTTAGTGATTTGCGATGTGGGGGCCAGCGGTTTAGGGGTTAATAGGTTTAGTTTAGTATTAGTGATATGGGGGGCCAGCGGTTTAGGGGTTAATACGTTTATTATAGGAGTAGCGATGTGAGGGCCGGCGGTTTTGGGGTTAATATCCTTATATAGTGTTGGTGATGTGGGTGGGCAGCGGTTTAGGGGTTGATAACCTTATTATAGTAGTAGGTGTTACGGTTGCCTCCAGGCTGGCTGGAAGTTGGACCGTAGAAAAGGATGCTCCTAGCGCTCACCAAAGAATCATCAGCACCGTAGTCAGCAATCCCTGTAGTGATATAGCTGTCCCCTACAAACATGAGTCAAAGCTGCAAGTTAGAGGGTCAGAATAGGTCTGATGTGCTGGAGCACACAGCCTCCTTTTTATTGAGGTTACATGCAAACAGGACACTCTCAGGGGGAGGCATAAAATCCCCTATCACACATTTGATATTAGATAGAGAGACACTCCCTTTGACAGGCCACAACATTACTTCAGCAGATAACATTACACACAATAAAACAATGCAGTCCACCTTATCACTAGCAGTCTGATTAGACAATGGTAAGGTTTATCACTAAACCTAATTAGAGCTGATCCCAGCAAACTTGTATTTAGAATTGAACAAAATTAACTCTTAATGGCACACAATGAAACTGAACCAAGTGGGAGAAAGCCAGGGACAAGTTATTTCACAGGTCTGGGGACATAGTCTTAAAGGGGCATTGTTCACCAAAGTCACAATATGTCCCCAGACGGTTCTTAAAGGGCCATACACACCCAATAAAAGTTAATATACTCTCAGGGGCACAATCTTCCAGGGGCCATAGTCATGAGGAAGGAGGCTGGCAAATAGGCTTCTCCAAAATCCAGGGAAGCAGGGCAATTTTCCATTTAAAGGGCCAGTTACAAATAGCAGTTTGTAACATATCTCCCCTTTGGAGGGAGACTAACCAGGCACCTGACCTTCTGTCGGTCAGTGCCTAAGTTAGTCTCGTAACCCACCCACAAATAAACATTAGCAGCAAAGTAGCCCCCCCACAATAAGTAGTACTGGCCTGTAGGTTCCAGGTTGTAGGATGAAAGTGTAGCATCCTCGGCCTTCCTGGCGCAGCTGGGCAAATAGCTGGTGGTACTTGGGGGGCAGAGGCCAGCGGCACTCTGCCCTGGTGCCAGCGCTTCTGCTGGGGTGAGGGGTTTGCAGGCCAGTCCTGTAACAAGGGGGTCTGTAGGGCAGAGGCCAGCAGCGCTCTGTCCTGATGCCAGCTCTTCTGCTGGGGTGAGGGGTTTGCAGGCCAGCCCTGTAACAAGGGGGGTCTGTAGGGCAGAGGCCAGCAGCGCTCTGTCCTAATGCCAGCTCTTCTGCTGGGGGCATTGGGGCATAGTCCTGCCCGGTGGCAAAGGGAACGTGGGGGGTCAGTGGGGGTTAACATCTCCACTGTTAACCCTGGGCCCAAGTTAGGAGTTAGATGGAGAATGGAGACTGGGCTCCCAATCCACTGCATCTCACTCTGCTGATGGGGGACAGGAGCAACTGTCTCTGCCCCCTGTGCTGTAAGTGCAGAGACCACGGTCCCATCTGCACGGTTGTGGGGCTTACTGTCTCCCCCTGGTGCGTTAAGATGCCGCTGGGGAGAGGGGGTTACAAGCTCCTCTCCCATACATACTTCCAGCCGCTGGGGAATGGAGTCTGGGCTTCCAATTCCCTGCATATTCCTCTGCTGCTGGGGGACAGGACCAGCTGTCTCTGCCCTCTGTAACTCAGCCTGCCGCTGGGAAATGGAGTCTGGGCTCCCAAATCCCTGCATATTCCTCTGCTGCTGGGGGACAGGACCAACTGTCTCTGCCCCCTGTAACTCAGCCTGCCGCTGGGGAATGGAGTCTGGGCTCCCAATTCCCTGCAATTCACTCTGCTGCTGGGGGACAGGACCAACTGTCTCTGCCCCCTGTAACTCAGCCTGCCGCTGGGGAATGGAGTCTGGGCTCCCAATTCCCTGCAATTCACTCTGCTGTTGGGGGACAGGAGCAACTGTCTCTGCCCCCTGTGCTGTAAGTGCAGAGACCACGGTCCCATCTGCACGGTTGTGGGGCTTACTGTCTCCCCCTGGTGCGTTAAGTTGCCGCTGGGGAGAGGTCGTAACAAGCTCCTCTCCCATACATACTTCCAGCCGCTGGGGAATGGAGTCTGGGCTCACAATTCCCTGCATATTCCTCTGCTGCTGGGGGACAGGACCAACTGTCTCTGCCCCCTGTAACTCAGCCTGCCGCTGGGGAATGGAGTCTGGGCTCCCAATTCCCTGCATATTTCTCTGCTGCTGGGGGACAGGACCAACTGTCTCTGCCCCCTGTAACTCATTTTCTCGCTGGAGAGCAGGTGTCCATACCCCCAAACTCCACAGTTGGCGCTCAAAGGCTCGTGCCGCTTCGTTCTCAGTAGCCAATTTTCGTATGATTCGACTGACTACCTCCTGCGCAGGGTCTGGACCATATCGGACTAGCCGCCTCTTTACCTCTGGAACGAAATCAGCGCCCTCATAGTGACGGATCAGGTTGAGGTGCTCTTCACAGGGTTCTGACCAGTGTCTTGTCAGCTCCATGCTGCTGTAGGTAGGGACGCTGCGCAGTGGCTAGCGTTGTCCTCAATAACTCTCCTACGATACCAGTGCTGTTGGTGCTGCTCCTTGCGCTAGGACGCAATCCCACCGCTGCCGCCAAATGTTACGGTTGCCTCCAGGCTGGCTGGAAGTTGGACCGTAGAAAAGGATGCTCCTAGCGCTCACCAAAGAATCATCAGCACCGTAGTCAGCAATCCCTGAAGTGATATAAGCTGTCCCCTACAAACATGAGTCAAAGCTGCAAGTTAGAGGGTCAGAATAGGTCTGATGTGCTGGAGCACACAGCCTGCTTTTTATTGAGGTTACATGCAAACAGGACACTCTCAGGGGGAGGCATAAAATCCCCCATCACACATTTGATATTAGATAGAGAGACACTCCCTTTGACAGGCCACAACATTACTTCAGCAGATAACAAGTTACACACAATAAAACAATGCAGTCCACCTTATCACTAGCAGTCTGATTAGACAATGGTAAGGTTTATCACTAAACCTAATTAGAGCTGATCCCAGCAAACTTGTATTTAGAATTGAACAAAATTAACTCTTAATGGCACACAATGAAACTGAACCAAGTGGGAAAAAGCCAGGGACAAGTCATTTCACAGGTCGGGGACATAGTCTTAAAGGGGCATTGTTCACCAAAGTCACAATATGTCCCCAGACGGTTCTTAAAGGGCCATACACACCCAATAAAAAGTTAATATACTCTCAGGGGCACAATCTTCCAGGGGCCATAGTCATGAGGAAGGAGGCTGGCAAATAGGCTTCTCCAAAATCCAGGGAAGCAGGGCAATTTTCCATTTAAAGGGCCAGTTACAAATAGCAGTTTGTAACAGTAGGGATGTGGGGGGCCGGGTGGTTTAGGGGTTAATGGCAGCGCTATGGAGAGTGCGATACCGCTAATTTTTTGCGTAATTTACGCACCGGGTTTAGCACATAACTTGTAATCTTGTCAATAATGCTGCTTTCTGGGTATAGCATTTTACATTTGCCTATATTTTCGTATACATGTGTTTTTCTATTAGGGTATTAAGTATTTGTAATGATTTGAGAAAAGCTTGGCAGCTTTTAGCTAGCGAGAAAAAACTGTGAGATCTTTACAGAATTAACCTGGAATTACAAAGACATTTTCATATACTCCCATGGATAGTCCATGTTCAGTCCATTTTACGAAAAAAACAACAATTACACTTTGTATTTTGTATTTATAAGTACAAATTCTGTGTGATTTTTGAACATCCAGTGTACTAAAATTACAATTTATGCTGTGCATATTTAATTTAATTTATTCCTGTGTAAATTACATACACATTTTAAGTTTTTGTTAAATACAATATTTGGTGAAGAATTTTGTTACGGTTTTTGATGCACCTTAACAATACAATTTTTCTCTGCGTATTCAACTATCTGGGGCGCGATCCGCCACCTACATTATATGTATTAACCTCTAAACCGCCGCACCTAAATAAAGTGTTTAACCCCTAAACCGCGGCTCCCGGACCCTGGCGCCACCTACATTAAATGTATTACCCCCTAATCTGACTCCCCTACACCGCCACCACCTACATTAAATGAATTACCCCCTAAACCTAACTTATTTATTATTTAAATAAATCTAAATAATATAACTATTATTAACTAAATTATTCCTATTTAAAACTAAATACTTACCTATAAAATAAACCCTAAGATAGCTACAGTATAATTAATAATTACATTGTAGCTATTTTAGGATTTATTTTTATTTTACAGGCAACTTTGTATTTATTTTAACTAGGTACAATAGCTATTAAATAGTTAATAACTATTTAATAGCTACCTAGTTAAAATAATTACAAAATTATCTGTAAAATAAATCCTAACCTAAGTTACAAATACACCTAACACTACACTATCAATAAATTAATTAAATAAATTAACTACAATTATCTAAAATAAAATACAATTAAATAAACTAAACTTTAGTACAAAAACAAACACTAAATTACAAAAAATAAAAAAATATTACAAGAAGTTTAAACTAATTACACCTAATCTAAGCCCCCTAATAAAATAAAAAAGCCCCCCAAAATAAAAAAATGCCCTACCATATACTAAATTACAAATAGCCTTAAAAGGCGCTGCCCCAAAGTAATCAGCTCTTTTACCTGTAAAAACCTGTAAAAAAGAACAATCCTCCCAACATTACAACCCACCACCCACACACCCCTACTCTAAAACCCACCCGATCCCCCTTAAAAAACCTAACACTACCCCATTGAAGATCACCCTACCTTGAACCGTCTTCACCCAGCCGGGCCGAAGTCTTCATCCGATCCGGGCACAAGTGGTCCTCCAGCCGGGCAGAAGTCTTCATCCGATCGGGGCAGAAGAGGTCCTCCATCCGGCAGAAATCTTCATCCAAGCGGCAGAATGTGAGGTCAATTCTATTGGCTGATCCAATCAGCCAATCGGATTGAACTTCAATCCGATTGGCTAATTAAAACAACCAATCTGATTTTTCCTACCTTAATTCCGATTGGCTGATAGAATCCTATCAGCCAATCAGAATTCGAGGGACGCCATCTTGGATGACGTCATTTAAAGGACCAGCCATTCATTGGGTAGTCATCGTGCAGGAAGGATGCTCCGCGCCGGAGGTCTTCAAGATGGAGCTGCTCCTCGCCGGAAAGATGAAGATCAGATGAAGACTTCGGCCCGGCTGGGTGAAGATGGCTCAAGGTAGGGTGATCTTCAATGGGGTAGTGTTAGGGTTTTTTAAGGGGGGATCGATGGGTTTTAGTGTAGGGGTGTGTGGGTGGTGGGTTGTAATGTTGGGGGGGGATTGTTCTTTTTTTACAGGTAAAAGAACTGATTACTTTGGGGCAATGCCCCGCAAAAGACCCTTTTAAGGGCTATTTGTAATTTAGTATAGGGTAGGGCATTTTATTATTTTGGGGGGCTTTTTTATTTTATTAGGGGGCTTAGATTAGGTGTAATTAGTTTAAACTTCTTGTAATTATTTTTATTTTTTGTAATTTAGTGGGGGGGTTTTTGTACTATAGTTTAGTTTATTTAATTGTATTTTATTTTAGATAAATGTAGTTAATTTATTTAATTAATTTATTGATAGTGTAGTGTTAGGTGTATTTGTAACTTAGGTTAGGATTTATTTTACATGTAATTTTGTAATTATTTTAACTAGGTAGCTATTAAATAGTTAACTATTTAATAGCTATTGTACCTAGTTGAAATAAATACAAAGTTGCCTGTAAAAAAAAAATCCTAAAATAGCTACAATGTAATTATTAATTATATTGTAGCTATCTTAGGGTTTATTTTATAGGTAAGTATTTAGTTTTAAATAGGAATAATTTAGTTAATAATAGTTATATTATTTAGATTTATTTAAATAATAATTAAGTTAGGGGGGTGTTAGGGTTAGACTTAGGTTTAGGGGGTAATACATTTAATGTAGGTGGCGGCGGCGTAGGGGGGTCAGATTAGGGGTTACTATATTTAATGTAGGTGGCGGCGGTGTAGGGGGTCAGATTAGGGGTTACTATATTTAATGTAGGTGGCGGCGGTGTAGGGGGGGGTCAGATTAGGTGTTAATACATTTAATGTATGTGGCCGGTGTAGGGGGGTCAGATTAGGGGGTAATACATTTAATGTAAGTGGCAGCGGTGTATGGGGGTCAGATTAGGGGGAAATACATTTAATGTAGGTGGCAGCGGTGTTGGGGGGTCAGATTAGGGGGTAGTATATTTAATGTAGGTGGCGGCGGGGTCCGGGAGCGGCGGTTTAGGGGTTAAACCCTTTATTTTGGTGTGGTGGGGTCTGGGAGTGGTGGTTTAGGGGTTAATACACTTTATTAGGTATTGCGGTGGGGGATTGCGGTTGACAGGTAGATAGACATTGCGCATACGTTAGTTTTTTTTTTTTACAGGCATTTTAGGGAGTTACGGTACTCCCATACGGCTGCATTTTATGGTGAGGTGAAAATGGAGTAAGATTTCTCCATTTTCGCCACGTAAGGCCTTGCGCTGGATATTGGATACTGATTTACGATGCGGTCCCATGTTAGCCTATGGGAGTAAAATTTGCGGGCGACGGGTGAAATATAAGGGCGTAACTTGTATGCTATGCCGTATATGTAATAAAAAACCCGCACAAAATCTGGCGTCGCCGGCTTTTGCGGGCGACGCTGCATATCGGATCGGGCCCTTGTTTTGTATGATGTTTAAAATACAAATTTAAATGTGCACTTGTTACGGTACCAACAGGATACCAAGGGTTAATACCAGGGAACAATGTCCTGCATAGGGAATTAGCAATTCACAACCCAGCCAGTTTTCAGGTTTAAAACAGAATGACATTTATTAAAAGGCTATGCCTAGTATTTATGCAGGTCTGACCCCCCCCCAGATGGGGGTTGAAAGGCTGTTGTACATTACATGGAGGGAACAAGCCCTTTGACATGATACAATAGAATTATATTACTTAAACACTTCAACCACAAGACACTCTTGGCCCTTCTTATCACTTAGGCGTTTTCTCTCTGGAGGTGATCAAACAATAGAATGCTTAGCACTAATTAGATTATAGCTGGAGCCAGCAGACTCTGTCTTTAGAAATTAGTTTCTTAGCTAAACACAATTAACTCCTTCAGTCCTGACAGAAGGGTCTGTCACATATCTCCCCCCTTGTGGAACACTCCGGCAGACCCGGCTTGACCCTTTGGCGGGTCAACCTGGGGATGACCGGACTAGGAGGTGGTAGGCATGTCAGTTTGCCAGGACAATCCATCTGTATTCCCGTTATGAGAGAGAATTCCTGTCCATACAAACAAGGGTTCAACTTCCTCAGTGCCCAGACTAGGGCTAAACAGTCCTTCAAAATCCCATCAGCTTCTTTACGAGTTTTCTGTACCTGCTCTTTATAGGTATCCACAATCCCTTCATACTGACATAGGGTGCCCTTGAGTTGCTGCACCTCACTATGAGCCAGCGTCAGCTTCTCCTCAAGTGTCGCTAAGTTTTGTCTTTAATGTTTCATGTCCCACTCTCAAGCTGGTGTTTTCTGCAGTCTGTCGGTGCAGCTTGTCTAGCAGAGATTCACGTTCTAAACGTGCTTTTTCCTCTGCGCTCCTCTTCTCCTTCATCAGCGCATTGTAACGGGACTTCCACGTATCAATAGCGGATAGAGATTTACTGAGCTCAGCGTCCTGGGGCTTAGCAGCAGGGGGGTCAGTCTCTGCTGCACGGATCTGAGCATGGGAGCATAGGCAGATCTGAGCGGGACCCATGGGAGCATAGGCAGAAACAAGGGGAGCCAAGTCATTTCCAAGAAGAACATCAGCAGGTAAGTCCTTCTTGACCCCCACATTCACAGGTCTAGCGCCCACTCCCCAATCCAAATGTACCCTGGCAACAGGTAGGCTGAACACATCGCCCCCTGCTACCCTCACAGCCACAGTGTCTCCAGTGTACTGTTTCTCAGACACCAAGTTCTTTTGAAGCAAGGTCATGGTAGCACCAGTATCCCGTAGACCACTGACCTTCTTCCCATTCACTTTAACCAGTTGCCGGTTATTCCGGTGGGCAGCTTGCACAAGGTCTGCCTCATGTAGGATGCTCCAGCATTCTTGCGCCTCTACGTAGCGGGCCACAGGCTGAGAGTTACGTGGGATTCCGCCGGCGGGTCTTCTCCAGGACTGTGCTTGGTTCGCTGCATTTAGGGGACACTCTGGTCTTTTGTGCCCTAGTTGCTTACATCCAAAGCACCAAATAGGCTGTGAGTAGCCCCATGAATTGAACCGGGCTCTCTGAGGGTAGTTCGTGGCCGGAGGCCGTGTGGTATAGCCGTGCGCCGGGGGTTGGTAACTGGCAGCTGCTGGGGTGACTGGGGGTCTGTACTCCACTCTAGCAGGGGGCTTAGTGGTAGCAGTGTCCAGTTTGCGGGCATCCATATACTCATCTGCCAGGCGAGCAGCTTCATGCAGGGTGGAGGGTTTACGGTCCCGAACCCACTCTCTAACTCCTGCTGATAACTTGTCAAAGCAATGTTCCAACAGGAATAGCTGCAGCACCTCTTCCCCAGATACGGCTTGGCACCCCGCTATCCAGTGAGCTGCTGTGCGGTGCACCTTACATGCCCACTCAACGTAGGAATCACCAGCTAATTTAACAGTGTCTCTGAACCGCCTCCGGTATGCCTCCGGTGTAACCGCATACCGGGAGAGCAGAGCCTCTTTCACAGTATTATAATCCCCAACCTCCTCATCTGGAATGGCCCGAAAAGCCTCACTGGCCCGGCCGGATAATTGTCCGGATAATATCGTGACCCAGTCCTCTGCAGGTACCTTGTGTAGTGCACATTGCCTCTCAAAATCCGCAAGGAACCCATCAATCTCTCCTTCTGTTTCCAGGAAGTTTTTAAAAGCTGCAAAATTTACTTTTCTCTTTTCCACTTGGGCTGCTGCAGCGCTGCTTTGGCGAAGTAGGTTGGCCTCCACAGCTGCTATGACCCCGGTCGATAATTTCCGCAGATGGGTTGGGGCCATAATATGCCAGTCTTATTTTAACCGCCCGATCAAAGCTTGCTTCTTCAGGGGTTCTGTCTGATATGCTGGGCCCATTGGTTCCTTCTGTCCCTGGTACTCTTTCCATCTTAGTCAGTATTGTAATAATCCCCCTCTTCCTGAGGTTACTGGCTTGTGTAGTTGCTCTTCTGGGCGATAAGGTTCATCCCGTCGCTTGCCACCAATTGTTACGGTACCAACAGGATACCAAGGGTTAATACCAGGGAACAATGTCCTGCATAGGGAATCAGCAATTCACAACCCAGCCAGTTTTCAGGTTTTAAAACAGAATGACATTTATTAAAAGGCTATGCCTAGTATTTATGCAGGTCTGACCCCCCCCCCAGATGGGGGTTGAAAGGCTGTTGTACATTACATGGAGGGAACAAGCCCTTTGACATGATACAATAGAATTATATTACTTAAACACTTCAACCACAAGACACTCTTGGCCCTTCTTATCACTTAGGCGTTTTCTCTCTGGAGGTGATCAAACAATAGAATGCTTAGCACTAATTAGATTATAGCTGGAGCCAGCAACTCTGTCTTTAGAAATTAGTTTCTTAGCTAAACACAATTAACTCCTTCAGTCCTGACAGAAGGGTCTGTCACAGCACTTTTCATACGAAAATGCAATATACGCTCCTTAGCGAGACAAACTGTTTTCAGGGTAAAAAGTAGCTTTAGATCATTCCACCAGGGAAATAGAAGGACTGGAGAGTAATCATTAATAATCTCGCCAGCCCAGAGAGAGTTCAATCATCGAGCCCAAGGTTTAGCAAGCTGGAATGCATCAGTTTAGCATTAGAAAGTCCCTTCAAGTCCTTTTCCAACAACAAACACACAGACTCGTGCCTGATTGCTGCAGAGCACAGCAGTTATTTACCCCTCTATTGGTAATAACAAATGGAGCAGGGATTCCAGTTTAAATCACTCTGATTAACCCCTTGAGGTCAGTAACACACAGGGTAGTGCAATTAAATAGCAGTGATTAGACCCTGTTTATAGTGAGCTGTTATTAACCCCTTCCTGTAAGTAATACAGGCTGTCTGGAGTAATTTGTAAACATAGTAAAACAGCAGCTGGTGCAGAGTAAAATCATTATCCGGTCAGACATAAGATGGCAACATTAGAGGGCAGAGCATCATCTGAAACCTGTGAGGGCACATTAAACATATTTTTTTTATATCCTGACTAAGACCGAGCATGTCATTTTAACAGACAAACCTTTTAAATTTACTTTATTATCAATTGAGCTTCATTCTCTTGGTATCCTTTATTGAAGGTGCAGCAATGCACTACTGGGAACTAGCTGAATACATCTGTAACCATGACAAGAGACATGTATGTTCAATCACCAATCAGCAGCTAGCTTCCTGCTCCTGAGTCTACCGATGTATCCTTTTCAACAAAGCATGCCAAGAGAACAAAGCAAATAAGATAAAAGTAAATAAGAAACTTTTTTTTTAAATTGTAAAATCTATCTGAATCATGAAAGAACATTTTTAGGTTTCATGTCCCTTTGATTCTTGATAAAAAGAACTCTTTAGTATAACAAAAAAAAAGCAGTGCACATTCAGGGCCAGATTACAGGTGAGATTACATATGTGGCGGTGCCTGTAAAAGCCGGTGACGCCGGTGTTTAGTCCGGGTTTGCTATCACATATACTGTACATATAAATGCGTCGCCCGCTAATTTTACTCCCATAAGCTAACATAGAATCGCATCACAAGTTGGTATCACATATTCAGCGCAAAGACTTACAGGGCGAAAATGGCGAATTTGAAATTCAAATCAGCCAATTGGAATTTTTTAGAATAGGGATTTAATGCGCGGTAAAAGAGCTGAATAACCTTTTAATGGGAAGTTTGGGATTTTTTAGTGTTAGTGTTTTTTTATTTTGGGGGGTTTGGTTGGTGGGGGTTTCACTGTTAGGGGGAACTTATTTTTTTTTAAAGGTAAAATAGCTGTTTAATTTAGGGCAATGCCCTACAAAGGGCCCTTTTAAGGGCTATTTATTGTTTAGTATTAGATTAGGGGGTGTTTTTATTTTGGGGGGCTTTTTTATTTTCATAGGGATTAGGTTTAATTTTTTAATTTTGATAATTTGGTTTATTATTTTATGTAATGTTAGACTTTTTTATTTTTTTGCAATTTTAGATTAATTTAAACTTAATTTTTTTAAAGTAATGTTAGGTTTTTTATTGTAACTAAGTATTTTTTAATTTAGGTAATTGGGGTTAATTTAGGGGGTGTTTGGTTAGGGGGCCTAGTAATTTAATTAGGTTAATTGCGTTGTGGGGGTTTGGTGGTTTAGGGGTTAATAGATTGATTAGGTTAATTGCGATGTGGGTGTATGGCGGGTTAGGGGTTAATAGTTTTGTTAGGTAGATTGCTATGTGGGGGTTTGGCGGTTTATGGGGTAACTACATTTATTAGTTTAAGATATCATCAAAAACAGTAATAGCACCACATTAAAATATAATGTAATATAAAATAATTGTATCAGTAAATAATAACTCATATAATCTCTGAGAGGGTGCACGAGTATAGTATCGCCAAAAATACTCCAATAAATCTAATTAAACTATTATTCCCTAATCCGCCATTCACCCACATCGCAATCTACCTAATAAAAGTATTAACCCCTAAATCCACCAACCCCAACATCGCAAACTACCTAATAAATGTAAACAATATTACTCAGCACACCATTATAATGAACATCTAGACTTTATTCATATATATATATATAAAAACAATGCAAATAGAAAAATCACTGCCTAAACTCCTCTCATTCAAAACATACATCAATCATGCAAACATGTGAAATAGATTTAACCCAGGCGTCCCTAGGGGAATCAAGTACAGGCCATCATCTCAATTATGAAGAGTCTCAAGAGACATTTGATATTCCAAAGTCTGGTTTAATACTGTAGTCCAAAGGATGAGGGTAGTATGTGAAGTTAACCGTCTCAAGGAAAGTTAGTAGACAAAGTTAGTATCTCAAAGTGCCATCCGTTATTATTAGTGTTAGTTTGTCAGTACAATAAAGCACTATGCAAAGTTCCTCTCCTCCTGAACCCTTGTGTATGAGCATATATGTATAAGTCCCAAAGTTGAGAATGTCCGCCCTCCCCCCCCACTCCTAATACAACTTCTCTGTTAGCTCAAGACTTTGCCAGCCACTTCATCTACAAAATTGACTCCATCAGAAACGAAATCAGCTCTCAACATAATTCCATTCTCTCACCCCCTTAAATGCTCTCAATCAACCACAACCCACATAACCTTAAACTTAGCTCATTCTCCCCTGTGACTGAGAAAGAAGTTTCGGCACTTATACTGTGCTCTCACCTCACTACCTGTCCCCCTGACCCTATCCCCTCACAGCTACTCCCCTCCCTCTCTACTACCATTACCCCTATACTCACAAACATTATCAACCTCTCCCTCAGCACTGGTATATTTCCCTCATCTCTGAAACATGCACTCGTCACACCTATCCTCAAAAAAACCTTCCCTTGATCCTACCTCCCCATCCAACTACCACCCTATTTCCCTCCTCCCTCTTGCCTCAAAGCTTCTTGAAAAAATAGAATATGCATGCCTATCCATTTCCTTACATCAAACTCCCTCCTTGACCCACTGCAATCTGGATTTTGTCCCCATCACTCCACAGAGACAGCAATTGTAAAGGTTACCAATGACTTACTTACAGCAAAATCAAAAGGCCACTTTTCTCTGCTTATCCTCCTTGATCTGTCCACAGCCTTTAACACTGTTGACCACCCTCTTTTGCTCCAAACTCTCCAATCCTTCGGCATCTGTGACACAGCCCTCTCGTGGCTCTCTTCCTACCTGTCAAACCGTACCTTTAGTGTAGCCTTCTCTGGGGCCTCCTCTGCCCCGTCACCACTTTCTGTCTGAGTACTGCAAGGCTCTGTCCTCGGTCCCCTTCAATTCTCAATCTACACGTCATCACTAGGTTCCCTAATAAAGTCCCACGGTTTCTAATATCATTTGTATGACAATGACACCCAAATCTATTTATCTGCACCAGACCTATCTCCTTCCTTGCTAACCCGTGTCACTAACTGTCTTTCTCACATCTCTTCCTGGATGTCCTCTCACTACCTCAAGCTAAATCTCTCCAAAACTGAGCTCCCTATTTTCCCCCTTCTTCCAAAATCTCCAGCCCCAATCTCTCTATAACTGTCGATAACTCCATCATTACCCCTACCCCACATGCCCGATGTCTCGGGGTCACATTTAACTCAGATATTTCTTTCACTCCTCACATTCAGTCCTTGGCTAAAGCCTGCCGCTTCCACCTTAAAAACATCTCTAAAATTAGACACTTCCATACACAAGACACAACTAAGATTTTATTCCACTCTCTCATCCTTTCCCGCCTCGATTACTGCAACTCTGTCCTCTCTGGTCTCCCCACCTGCCGCCTAGCTCCTTTATAATCCATAATGAATGCCTCTGACAGGCTCATCTTCCTTACATGTCGCTCTTCATCTGCTGCACCTCTCTGCCAATCCCTTCACTGGCTTCCTCTTGCCTCTAGGATCAAACACAAAATTCTCACTCTGACATACAAAGCCCTCAACTGCACTGCTCCCCCCTATATCTCAGACCTTGTCTCCAGATACACTCCCTCCCGTCCCCTTCACTGTGCTCATGACCTCCTACTCTCCTAGTCTCTTGTTACCTCATCACACTCCCGTTTACAGGACTTCTCCAGACTGGCTCCCATCTTGTGGAACTCTCTGCCTCACTCCACAAGACTCTCCCCTAGTTTTGAAAGCTTCAAGCGCTCCCTAAAGAATCTACTGTTCAGGGATGCATACAAACTACGCTAACCTTTCCTCTCCTCCATCGCTATCCCCTGAACCCCCTTAGCATGTAAGCCTAAGAGTCCAGCTGTTTGTAGATCACCTTCTTAAGAGCTGACTACAACAGTGCAGCTCTTGGCAGGGCCCTCTACCCATTTGATCCATATAATTGTTTTGTTGTACTCCGCATTTGTTTATAGCTCTGCAGAATCTGTTGGCTCTCTACAAATAACCGATAATAATAATAATAATATTAATAATAATGTCGCTCCGTTCACTATATAGTGCATATAAACGCCTATCATCATCATATTAGCCCAGTGCAACAGGGTATCATAACAGTATATGATATAGGTATTAAGCCCAATACTTGCGGTTCCATTAGCGAGGCACCTTTAGTAATGTGCATTCATCACATGCAGCTAAGTTGTCCTTTTTCGTCAGGATAGCTCCGTGATTCTCACACCACAAACATGTCAGAGGACTGCTTGGTAGGATTCAGCCGTATGGATTCAGAAAACATCTTGGCGAGAGTACAACAGATAGGTACTATGGAGAGTTGATGGCACCAACAAACAACTCTGAAGCACGTTTCGGGACTTCACCCTTTCTCAAGGAGTATACATCATACCCAATTCCGCCTCTTCAAATAGGCCTTGACAGAATTCTTATTGGTTGGTTGAAACACACCTTTCACACATGTAGCCGTACAGATAGTACAGCATGCTAAGGCACTGTGGCTGAGCTCTGTAGCAACCCAAGGGTTGCAGGTTCAATCCCCGGTGAGGTCCACTCAGCCTTTCATCCTTCTGAGGTTGATAAAATGAGCAGCGCCTTGAGACCCTTACGGGTGATTAGTACCCAATATATATATATATATATATATATATATATATATATATATATATATATATATACACATGTGACCTACATTCATACTGCTCCTATCTTTTAAAGGTGGTATTGTATTTAGGGGACTGCTAATCCAGCCTATCCCCTTCAGAAAAAAGGTTGCTTCCCATGTCATAATTGTGCACAATGCAATTCCCTCATTAAGGGTGACAATGTGACACATCCCCACACTGGATGTAAAATTGGAATTAGAGGCACATATACATGCAATTCCAGTTATGTTGTATACGTAATCAAATGCCCTTGTGGGCTAGCATACGTTGGGGAGACCACACAGAATGTGCGTGACAGGATCAGACAACATAAGGTAGCTGTAGGCAATTTGGATATAGATGCACCAGTGGGCATATCACTTTACAGTCAATTACATAATAAAAGTCAATTAAGGTTCCAAATAGTTTAGGATGTCCTCCCCTTGAGAAGAGGGGGGAGACAGACAGAAGCTCTCTATTTAAAAAGGAGGGCCCAGGGCGGAGTTAGCCAGCTACTGAAGCAGCAGCAATTGTGAAGATCTCTGTCTAAAAATAACTCAATAAACTGGTAAAAAGTGCTTTTTTAAGATCAGAAAAGCCATAAAGGGACAAAGGGAAGCACCCCCAAACGGAGGATTACAATTAGAAAGAGACGTTTTACAGTTTGGGGAAAACGGAAGTGAATCCGCATTTGAGAACCGGACCAGATCTAGGAAAGCCCCCGGTTGCGGCCTACTCCGGACCGAAAGGCCATACAGAAGTTAAACTAAAGACCATCAAAACATCGGAGGTCAGTACAATAGTAACAATTGAGTACTGGAGGGGCTAATCGATACCACAGCCAAGAAAGGGAAAACTTTATTGAGAAGGGAAAAGACTCTGGGCCCACTCGCATTTTCGGGGCGGAGCTGGGGGGGTGAGAGGCACCCAGGACTCTGCATCTGCAACTTTAATATCTGAAGAGGATACCCAGAGCTGACCTTTAGCTACAGGAGGATCTGCTACAGTTAAGGCAGAGAGAAGAATCAATGTGAATTTGGCGTGAATCACCATTTTAAAGGTACTTTTTCTTTTCCACTCTCCTCTCCTTTTGCATTCCCTAAATGGTGAAGAAGGTTGGGTTGGCACATCTTATACAAAGTGGGCCTGAGAGGTTTAATACATCAAGAGCAGCTAACAGTGGCCCATCTTTTTAGACATAAGTGTGGAGAGAGATTTTGTGACAGGGTGCATTTTTACACTGCAGCACAACAACATCACAGCTGCCATCTCCCCCACAGGCCTACACTCAAAGTTTGTTTGCAACATTGCCTCCCAACTTTAACAAGTAGGCACATCTGGAGACACTTAAAAGAGGTGCTGAATAAACTAGTTCAGCTTCTACTCAGTCCCTACTGTTTAACAGCTTTTGTGCACCACATGTAACAGACAGCAGCACTCTCTCCTCATCCCTTTCCTGCCAGTCATAGTACTGGTGGGTCATATCACAGACTTCCTTTCCATGATGGTCCTGTGAGGACAACTTCCCTGAGGAGCTGAGTGTTGTTTTGCATCTGCTCACTTTTAGGAACAGGGTGGAGCACATCTTTCATCCTATATGACATTTTATTAACAGATGGTCCACTGATAGGGTAACATAGTACCTACAGAGGCTGTTTCCACTCGCTGACCTCTCATCCTCTAGCCTAAAGGCCCTTGGGCAGCAAGAAATACAGGTGGGGTATACTTAGCAGGCCCTGACATACTATACCCTATTCAGACTCCTTATATCTATCAGGATTCTATGCATACTTTCTCAAGTTCGTGCACAAGAAGAGATGATAAAGGATTAAATGTTTTAATGAATGAACATTTCGGACATGACTGAATAGATAACAATCTAGGTGGATCTCTACAAAGGCTTGGGTCGTGAGGCTGCTATATTGGCAACAAAGTGGTATTGTTTTATGAAATAGAAACTGCATAACCAATCAACAAGTCCCATACAGTGTAAAATTCAAGTCTTTTCTATCTATATATCATTCCTCATAGTGTTTCCAACATGAAAAGTCGTACGCAGTCAGTCAAAGAGTGCTTATCGAAGTCGCAACAGAAGAAGAAACAAGCTATGCTAAATTCATCCCAAAGGATGGAACCAGACGAAGATATAATAGACCCCTCTTCCTCCTCTCCCAAGTCCAATACCTCAAATGAGGCCCTCTAAAAGCAAATAAAACAAATGTTTCATGAAGAAATGAGAGCGGCCCTATCAGAACTGACACAAGAGATTGCAGACATAGGTGAGAGAACTTCGGCAATAGAAGACAAAGTGGATGAAATAGTGGAAGAAATCCCGGAACTATAAGCAACAGTGAGCTCACAACAAGCTCAGATACAGAAATTGGAAGACCACCTGGAAGATTTGGAGAATAGATCTCGCAGATCCAACATTCGCATACGCAACTTACCAGAAAAATATAACAACCTTTCTGACACTATAACCCGGATCTTTCAACAACTAGTGCCAGAAGAAGATGCATCATTCTTTCTTATGGATAGAGTACATCGAGCCTTAGCCAAACCTCCAAATCCTGGAGCTTACAGAGATGTTATAACAAAACTTCATTATTATCACATTAAAGACAGAATCATGCAGGCTGTCCGAGGAGTTCAAGAAATCACCTTTGAAGGTCACAAAATCCAAATTTTTGCTGATTATCACCTATCACTTTAAGGAAGAGGAGAGAATTTAAGCCAATAGTAGCAGCCCTGACCAACGCTCAGATTAAATACAGATGGGGGTTTCCTTTTCGACTATCCTTCATAGTGGATAAAACACCTTTTTCCTGTGCAACAGTTGAAGAAGGACAGTGGATCTTGAACAGACTTCATACTGGTAACGAGACGCTCCCTACAGCACAATCTCCCAAACCTCAGCGAAAGGCCCTAACACGTACCTGGACACCAGTACTCAAAAATGGGAAGACACTGAGGAGAAATCAAGATTCAGAGAGCCCGACCTGAGCCAAGGAAACAACTTACAAGTTTTCTTATATGTCCCCAGACAGGGGGTTTCGATGCCTTATTGGACTTACCCTATGAGGGTACACTCAAGAAACTTGTTACAATTGATAAGACTCGACCCAGATCTCACACGGGTCACTGTTTAACTATTTAATGAGGGTTTTTCAGACAGAGATCCACCTCTCATTCAAATCATTCAAACCATTCACATGATTCAAATGTTAGTTATTTTGAAGCGATGTATTTAATATTTCAATATTATATGTCCGAAGTTCATTTTGTTCTTCATGTTCTTTGTTATCCTTTGTGTTTCTATGTTTTATTACATTTTGGGATTCCTAATCCTAGTTTTGACCAATTATGGTCCACAGTTACCTGTTTTATTGCTGTTTAAACTAATTGACAAATGTTTTTCCATCTCAGCAATTTGTACATTATATATAGTTAAGCCTCTGCTTGTATGTGCCTCAAGCGAATTGACCGATAGTTTAATGTTTGCCCGGGGTGGGAGACCCAGCCGGACTGCAATTGGTGAGTTTTCTACCTTGTGTATTAAGAACACCCCCCACATAATTAAGAAATGTCAATAAATATAGTTTCCCACAATGTCAGAGGGTTGCACTCAAATGTAAAGAGACGTAAGGCTCTAGATGCTTACAAATCCCTAAAGGCCCATATAATCCTATTGCAGGAAACCCATTTTACAAAAATTAAAACTCCAAAGAATTGGGACAGGAGTTTCCCCACTCAATTCCACGCTACATGCCAGTCTAAGAAATGCGGAGTATCCATTTTGATCCACTCAGGCCTAAATTTCAAGGAAGACGAGGTAATAATAGATGTCAGGAAGATTTATCATTGTTAAGGGTAGAATACATGACACACATGTAATTATTGGTAACATATATGCTCCCAACGAGTCTCAAGCCCCATTCCTGTCTAAGATAGGGAAACTGCTAACTACTTGGAAGAAATCACGACTAATCCTGGGGGGAGATTTTAATCTAGTGGCTAATTCAGAACTAGACAAATCATCAATCCCACAAACACCTTCTTCCTACAACTCTAAAAAACTCATGTATGATTTTTTCCTTGATCATAATCTAGTAGATAGCTGGAGATGCATGAACCCGAAAACAAGAGATTATTCATTTTACTCTAGCGCACACAATGTATATTCTAGGATAGATTTTATCCTGGTCAGCCAGATCATGACCCCCTTAATAATGGCTTCAGATATTTTACCTGCACCCTGGTCGGACCATAATATAGTATTGACAAAACTGTCTGGTTTAATTGACCCTTACAGGGGCAGAAGCTGGACAATAAATCCAACATTTTTTCGGGACAAAGTTTTCACACAGTTTTCAGACGGAAATAGCCCACTTTCTAGAGACAAACTATAACTCAGTGTCTAATCCTATGCATATCTGGGGAGCACTTAAAGCTTTTGCGAGGGGCATCTTGATAAAAGAATCTAACAAGCAAAATAGGGCCTATTTAACTCAAATAGATCATCTTAAACAAGACATTAAACATCTGCAATACCAACACCATATAACGCATGATGAAAGAACACAGATTATTGAACGATAAAAAATATTCGCTAGATAATTTATTGACAAACGAGGCAACTAGGTACTTAAAACTTGTGGATGCCCAATATTTTATACAAGCTAATAAACCAGACAAACTGCTGGCGTTTAAACTAAAAGAAATATCTAGGGTAACTTCTGTGCCACAAATTCAAACAGCTAGTGGTCAGGTTTCTAATCACCCGCGGATTATTGCAGATGCCTTTGCCCAGTACTATAAAAAATTATATGCTCTTCCGGCACACGGTAACCCGCTCGATTTAGTGACAGATACAAATAATTTTCTGCAGGCCTGTAAACTGCCTAAAATCGATGAGGGCGACCTAGACAAATTAAACTCACACATAACTATCCGAGAAGTGAAACAAGCAATCCGTAGTCTAAAGATTGGCAAGGCGCCTGGTCCGGATTGATACTCGGGTATTTTTTATAAAACACTTATACAGGATATTAGCCCCATCTTAGTTACTATATTTAATCATATGTTAGAGGGTGGAGAGATCCCTACAGAACTTTTAGAGGCTCGCATATTGGTGTTGCCTAAGCCTGGAAAATGCAAGCAATATTGTAAAAATTACAGACCCATCTCGTTAATTAACTTAGACATTAAATTGTTTACCAAAATTTTGGCAACCAGGTTGAATGATATCCTTCCAAAGCTTATCCACCAGGATCAGGTGGGATTTATTCAGAACAGGGAGGCCCCAGATAACATACAGAAAATAATAGACTTGATAGATTTCTCAGCAAAACAGAATGTGCCTTCTCTGTTTCTTTCATTAGATGCAGAGAAGGCATTTGATCGGGTAAGGTGGGGTTACTTAGACTCAGTGCTAAAACATATGGGCTTTGCGGGAAATTTTTGTGCAGCTATTTCTTCAATATACTCTAACTCTTCCGCCTTCATTAAAATAGCAGGATATAAGTCCTCACCTATTAAAATCCTCAACGGAACCAGGCAAGGTTGCCCTTTATCGCCACTACTCTTCGCGCCATGTATCGAACCATTAGCAGCTAGTATCAGACAAAATATAGATATCACTGGTATTAAAATACAAGATCAAGATCATAAGATCAGCTTGTTTGCAGACGATGTTATTCTGTCTGTCACTAGACCTATGATTTCTCTTCCCCTGATTTACTCGATTATTGGCAAATTTGCCAATATATCGGGTTACAAGATTAATAATGATAAGTGCGAGGCAATTAGTGTACATCTCCCAGAACACACTAAAAAACTTCTAACACTGAACTTTGACTTCACATGGTCCGACAAGGGCATGAAATACCTGGGCATCAACATTCCAAGCAATTTAGACCACCTTTATAAATTAAATTACATACCCTTGTTCAAACACATTAAAAACCTACTATCCAGATGGAACAAGCTTAATATTTCCTTATATGGTAGATTGACTTTGATCAAGATGACAGTCCTGCCTAAAATTTTATATCTTTTCCGGTCGCTACCTATAAGTATTCCTACTTTAACACTGCAGAAAATTCAAAGAGACTTTATAGCATTCATTTGGAAATATCGAAGATCTAGAGTAAACAAACAAACCCTAACTAGACATAAGGTGGGAGGCGGGATGGGGCTGCCAGATTTAAAAGTGTATTATTATGCGGCTAGAGTGGCACAATCTTCGCTGTGGCATAATCATTTAGATAAAATCCAATGGGTACAGATAGAATCAGACATGATGATGACACATCCTATTTAAAAAAACTCCTCTGGTCCAAAAAAAAAGATAGACCTTCTAATTAGAGATCCTTTGTCACCATAGCACACACACTGATAATGTGGGACACCTTGACTACTAAATATTCTCTGATACAGAGGGCATCGAAAGCGACCCCACTGGTAACATTATCCACTAAGTATGACCTAACCACACAAGAGAAATGGGCAAACAAGGGCTTATATCGAATTGCAGATACTCTTGTGAGGACTAAGTTTTTAACCTTTCATCAGTATGCTGAACTTAATAGGTTAGAGAATTCTAGCTGGTTCCACTACTTCCAACTAAGAGCCAGAGTAACTGAAATTCTAGGCAACACTAAATTAACTACTAGCTCATACCTAGAGAGATTATGCCTGGCCACAAATCGGATTAGAGGGGCAATTTCCAACCTATATATACAATTTAATACACCTCATCAGTTAAGTAAATTACCATTCATGATGAAATGGGAGTCTGAATTTAATTTCACTTGGACAGCAGAAAAATGGTGTGACACCCTTAGATCTGGTACTTCTTTTTCTGTATGTGCCCACTTAAAAGAAAATTTTATTAAAGTGGCATTCCGGTGGTACTTCCACCCCTCTAGAATACATAGGATACAGGCTAACACTAATTGTTTACGAGGCTGTAATGAGAGAGGGACATATTCCCATATGTGGTGGCATTGTTGTCACGTGACTAATATTTGGTCCCAAGCATCGTCTCTTCTGAGTGAAATTATGGAAAGGCAAGTTAATTTATCCCCAAATCAGGCACTCTTACACGAACCTCTTCCAGACCTGAACTCAAAAGCTAATAAATTAGTAGCACTTATCTGTACGATAACTAAATTAAATATAGCTAGATACTGGAGAACATCGGTACCTTCATTCTCATTAATCAGAAATAAGATCGATTTCTACTATCAGATGAGTAGTGCATCTGCAGATATAATAGGCAACAAGGAGCAGTTTCTGAAGATATGGGAATCTTGGATGATGTATTCTGAAGCCGGAAATAGACAGCAGAGATTCAGAACACCTGACTAAAATCTAAAGAGTCATGAGGTGGGTGAACTCCTGCCTCTCCCGATCCTTCCCAGCAGGTCTGGGTGGGTCACAACCCACTTCCCTTTCCCCTCCTTTGGGTTATACCCAATCTCCCCTGGGGCAGGGGGGGGTAATAGATAGGACACCATGGTTTTTTCTCCAGGCTGGGTCCCCTCTTCAACAGGGTTCTGAAAGGTTATTGTTGGAAATAATGAGTTTTGTTGAATTTATGCTTTTATGCAGGAGGTAAATGTGATCATATTTAATGATTTAAAAGGTAATTATGATGGAATTCTTTGTCAAATGTAAAATGTACATTGTAAAATTCAATAAAAACTTTTGTTCATAAAAAGGAGGCCCAGTGGATTAGGAAACTAGATACCTTATCCCCTAAGGGTTTGAATAGAGATGTCCCATGGGGACACTTTGTATAATGTAATTTGCATATTATCAATGATAGATTCATTTTAAGATCAGTATTTTTACTGTGGAAGTCTTATTACATTATGGAGCTAATATGCTGTAGAGATTTGATATGCATTATCCTACAAGAATGTGATATATTGTGTATAACCAGCCTTCTCTTTGTAGATTTTCTATATATACCTAGTGTTAGTGCTTTGATTAAAGATAGTCATATGTATAGTTTCCTTGTACATTTATGTATATATTAGGATTATTTGAGATACTATTTAGCTGCAGTTAAAAATATTTGTACGTTTTATTTTTAGATTTTGTGTAAAATATTACAATTCCACCTTTAAAAGAAAAGGGGCAATATGAATGTAGGTCACATGTGTGAAAGGTGTGTTTCAACCAACCAATAAGAATTCTGTCAAGGTCTATTTGAAGAGGCGGAATTAGGTATGACGCATACTCCTTGAGAAAGGGCGGAGCCCCGAAACGTGCATCAGAGTTGTTTGTTGGTGCCGTTAACTCTCCATAGTATCTATCGGTTGTACTATCACCTGGATGTGTTCTGACTCCATACGGCTGAACCCTACTGACTGAGCAGTCCTCTGACATGTTTGTGGTGTAAGAATCATGGAGCTATCCTGATGTAAAAGGACGACATAGCTGCATGTGATGAATGCACATTACTGAAAGTGCCTCGCACCGAACCGCAAGTATTGGGCTTGATACCTATATCATATACTGTTATGATCCCCTGTTGCACTGGGCTAATAAGCTGATGAGAGGCGTTTATATGCAATATATAGTGAACAGAGCGACATTCTCAACTTTGGGACTTATACATATATGCTCAAACACAAGGGTTCAGGAGGAGAGGATCTTTGCGTAGTGCTTTATTGTACTACAAACTAACACTAATAATAACAGATGACACTTGCAGATACTAACTTTACTAACTTTCCTTGAGATGGTTAACTTCACATACTACCCTCATCCTTGCGATTACAGTATTAAACCAGACTTTGGAATATCAAATGTCTCTTGAGACTCCTGATACTTTAGATGACGGCCTGTACTTGATTCCGCTAAGGGTGTCTGGGGTGGAATCTATTTCACATGTATGCATGATTGATGTATGTTTTGTATGAGAGGAGTTTAGGTAGTGATTTTTCTATTTGCATTGTTTTTATATATAGAAATATAGTCTAGATGTTCATTATAATGGTGTGCTGAGTAATATTGTTTACATTTATTAGGTAGTTTGCAATGTTGAGGTTGGCGGATTTAGGGGTTAATACTTTTATTAGGTAGATTGCGATGTGGGTGAATGGCGGATTAGGGGATAATAGTTTAATTAGATATATTGCGTTGTGGGGGGTTGGCGGTTTAGGGCTTAATACTTTTATTATTAGTTGCAATGTGGGGGGATTGTGAATATTGGGGTTTTGACGTGTCGGGTTTATTTTTGGGAGGCGGGTTAGACTTTTCCGAGCGAGTTAACATTTTTTTTATTTTCTTAGGCGTCGGCAGTTTCTAAAGCGCCGTAAGTCACTGGCGACTCCAGGAAATGTGTGTATTTATGCACATTTCTGGATATCGCAAGTTTATTCGACTTACGGCACTTTATGAACTGCCAGAGAGGTTTATTGGATTCCCCGATGTGCGAGGTTAAATTACCGGTGGCGCTGGTTTTAGCAGTTGCGCTGAAGCCTGTACCATATATGTAATCTCGCCCTGCAAGTGGCAAGTTAACAGTTATGCGTGAGTGAAAAGGGGTTTATCGTGAGTGTTTGTGCGCGTTGGGTGTGTCGCTTGTATTACAAGTTGAAAGTAAACGTGATTGCTTGAGCACAATTGAAGTTAACACGCATCGGGATAGCGCGACCTCAGAGCTCTGGTTAACTGTTTCTTGAAACAAAAAAGTGTTGCAAAACACATCAAAAATACATTGAAAAGTACAGTTACACTCATAATAACACTGATAAAAATTATTTTTAAAAAATTGCACAAAAAAAAGTTATAAGGGCTCATAGATATGAGGTCTCAGGTGTTAGAAAAACAAAAGGCAGAAAAAGGGCTTTAACAATGAGATACATGCATATACATGTCTAAATATGTATATGTCTGTATATATATATATATATATATATGTATATAAATATATATATTTATATGTGTGAACAGATGTATTTATGTATTTATATGTGCATATATATATATATATATATATATATATTTACAGACATATATACACCTATAAACACATAAATATATATGTATACATATATAGAAATATTCCTAAGTGCATTGTAGCCCTTTAGAGTCAAGTAGCTTAAAACATGTAAAAGCATACGTATGCAATATTCATATTTAATAACGTGTTTAACTATGTTTTACTGTAAATATTTCCTATTGCAATGTTCTGTACATAGCTGAATATGTTTTATGTATTTATAAATATATATTTTCTTATATATACACTGTATATATATATATATATATATATATATATATATATATATATATATATATAGATGATAGATAGATAGATAGATAGATAGATAGATAGATAGATAGATAGATATTTAATTTACCCCCAAAAAATCATATATATATAGGAATATGTATTTGTATGTAAAAAAATTCATATTTTTATGTCAGGTTAGCGCACTTGAGTATAAGCTATTGGCTTTGCGCACGAGTAAGGTACTAGTTTTTTTTTCCCTCCATTGACTTCTCTTGGGAAATATGCTAACACAATGGTGATATTCGAAGTTTGGCTTTTTGCACGCATCAGGTTAGCTCAAGAGCATACATTTTTACTTTCAACTTGTAATACCAGTGCTACACCCGACACGGGCAAAAATCTTACTTCTAGCTGAGTTATTGCGAGAGTGGGAGCGTTAAAAATCTGCTCCACTTGTAATCTGCTCTCATTGATTAATTTGCCTGATTTTCCTGTAAATTAACTCAAACGAAAAGCCGAGACCCAGAATCCACTAAAAAACGGAAGGAGATGCCAGCAGAATTGATCACTACCTGTTTCTACACCATCCAGATTAATACAGTTTCATTGTTGCTCAATACTTTAAAACAGCTATTGATATCTAATACAAAAAAACATACACAAAGTTCTGGTTGTGGAAAATCAATGTGTATAAAAGTAAAGTCAATAAAGGCACCAGTTATAATAAAGGGGTATGGCGAGACCACGCCAGTTGTAAAGTCCGTATATATGCAGCTCAATGAAGGCAGAGCAAAAAACGATCACCCAAAACAAGCTTAGTGTGTAAAAGGGCTCACCTCCTCTTCATAGCAATAAAGTGCTCCCGTTGTGTCAGCCTTTAGCTCTCTGGTTCGAGCAAAACCTAATTGCCACAGGGAACCATCAGTGGCAAATACCTCCAGAGACCAATCCCAGGACGTCAGCATGTATGACCTCGCTCCCCTCCTGGGGTAGGTCAATCTCGGGTAGACTCGGGTCAATGCAAAGGGAAGTTGCAGCCACTTGCTCGTGATATCCTGAAGACAGCCTCGGGCAAAACTGTGTGAATCTGTAAAGTGAAGCTTGTGAGCGGGATGTAGAACAGACAATAAACCCCAGTGATAACTCCAGGATGCCTTGAGATCCGGTACCGGTAATTCCTGTAAGAGTAGGAGAACCCTCAGAGGGGGCTACTTATCAAGCCGTCTACTTTCTGGCTTCGCCGGCCCAATACGTCCGCCTAAGCTCGCCTACCTTCGCCGCCGCGGACCTTGAATACGTTTGCCTAAGTTATCAAATAAAGCTGTCAAAAAGCCGCGGGGCGATGAGCAGCGGACTGTGACAGTTATCACTCATCCGATCTCGCTGCCCTTCGGCTTTTTCCCAGCTTTATTGCTAGCCTGTCACTAAGCACTCACACTAAACTACACTGTTCTACCCCCTATACCGGCGCCCCCGGAGGCCCCCGCAACTAAATAAAGTTACTAACCCCTAAACCGCCGCTCCTAGACCCCGCCGCAAGTCTTATAAATGTATTAACCCCTAAACCGCCGCTCCTAGACCCCGCCGCAACTCTTATAAATGTATTAACCCCTAAACCGCCGCTCCCGGACACCGCTGCCACCTACATTATACCTAGTAACCCCTATCCTGCCCCCCTATACCGTCGCCCTCTATTATAAAATTATTAACCCCTATCCTGCTGATCCCGCACCTCTCCGCAACTAAATAAATAGTTTAACCCCTAAACCGCCGCTCCATGAACCCGCCGCAACCTATAATAAATTTATTAACCCCTATCCTGCCCCCCACTACGCCGCCGCCACTGTAATAAAATGATTAACCCCTAAACCTAAGTCTAACCCTAACCATAACGCCCCCCTAACTTAAATATTAATTAAATAAATCTAAATAAATTAACTCTTATTAACTAAATGAATCCTATTTAAAACTAAATACTTACCTTTAAAATAAACCCTAATATAGCTACAATATAAATAATAATTATATTCTAGCTATCTTAGGATTTATTTTTATTTTACAGGTACCTTTCAATTTATTTTAACCATGTACAATAGCTATTAAATAGTTATTAACTATTTAATAGCTTACCTAGCTAAAATAAAGAGAAATGTACCTGTTAAATAAATCCTAACCTAAGTTACAATTACACCTAACACTACACTATACTTTAATAAATTATTCCTATTTAAAAATAAATACTTACCTGTAAAATAAACCCTAAGATAGCTACAATGTAATTAATAATTATATTATAGCTATCTTAGGATTTATATTTATTTTACAGGTAACTTTGTATTTATTTTAGCTAGTTAGAATAGTTATTAAATAGTTATTAACTATTTAATAACTACCTAGCTAAAAGAAATACATAATTACCTGTAAAATAAATCCTAACTTAAGTTACAATTAAACCTAATACTACACTATCATTAAATTAACTAAATAAACTACCTACAAAGAACTACAATGAAATACAATTACATAAACTAACTAAAGTACAAAAAATAAAAAAAGCTAAGTTACAAAAAATAAAAAATTAAGTTACAAACATGTTAAAAATATTACAACAATTTTAAGATACTTACACCTAATCTAAGCCCCCTAATAAAATAACAAACCCCCCCAAAATAAAAAAAATCCCTACCCTATTCTAAATTACATAAATTTCAAAGCTCTTTTACCTTACCAGCCCTTAAAAGGGCCATTTGTGGGGGCATGCCCCAAAAAGTTCAGCTCTTTTGCCTGTAAAATAAAAATACAACCCCCCCCCCAACATTAAAACCCACCACCCACATACCCCTAATCTAACCCAAACCCCCCTTACAAAAACCTAACACTAATCCCCTGAAGATCATCCTACCTTGAGTCGTCTTCACTCAGCCGAGCCACCGATGGAACTGAAGAGGACATCCGGAGCGGAAGAAGTTAATCCTCCAAGCGGCGCTGAAGAAATCTTCCATCCGATGAAGTCATCATCCAGGCGGCGCTGAAGAAGTCTTCGATCCGGCCGATGTCATCTTCAAAGAGGCGCTGAAGAGGTCTTCTATCCGGGCGAAGTCATCTTCCAAGCCGGGTCTTCAATCTTCCTTCCGCCAACGCGGAACCACCTTCTTCACCGACGGACTACGACGAATGACGGCTCCTTTAAGGGACGTCATCCAAGATGGCGTCCCCTCAATTCCGATTGGCTGATAGGATTCTATCAGCCAATTGGAATTAAGGTAGGAAAATCTGATTGGCTGATGGAATCAGCCAATCAGATTGAGCTCGCATTCTATTGGCTGTTCCGATCAGCCAATAGAATGCGAGCTCAATCTGATTGGCTGATTGGATCAGCCAATCGGATTGAACTTGAATCTGATTGGCTGATTCCATCAGCCAATCAGATTTTCCTACCTTAATTCCGATTGGCTGATAGAATCCTATCAGCCAATCGGAATTGAGGGGACGCCATCTTGGATGACGTCCCTTAAAGGAGCCGTCATTCGTCGTAGTCCGTCGGTGAAGAAGGTGGTTCCGCGTCGGCGGAAGGAAGATTGAAGACCCGGCTTGGAAGATGACTTCGCCCGGATAGAAGACCTCTTCAGCGCCTCTTTGAAGATGACATCGGCCGGATCGAAGACTTCTTCAGCGCCGCCTGGATGATGACTTCATCGGATGGAAGATTTCTTCAGCGCCGCTTGGAGGATTAACTTCTTCCGCTCCGGATGTCCTCTTCAGTTCCATCGGTGGCTCGGCTGAGTGAAGACGACTCAAGGTAGGATGATCTTCAGGGGATTAGTGTTAGGTTTTTGTAAGGGGGGTTTGGGTTAGATTAGGGGTATGTGGGTGGTGGGTTTTAATGTTGGGGGGGGGTTGTATTTTTATTTTACAGGCAAAAGAGCTGAACTTTTTGGGGCATGCCCCAACAAATGGCCCTTTTAAGGGCTGGTAAGGTAAAAGAGCTTTGAAATTTATGTAATTTAGAATAGGGTAGGGATTTTTTTTATTTTGGGGGGGTTTGTTATTTTATTAGGGGGCTTAGATTAGGTGTAAGTAGCTTAAAATTGTTGTAATATTTTTAACATGTTTGTAACTTAATTTTTTATTTTTTGTAACTTAGCTTTTTTTATTTTTTGTACTTTAGTTAGTTTATGTAATTGTATTTCATTGTAGTTCTTTGTAGGTAGTTTATTTAGTTAATTTAATGATAGTGTAGTATTAGGTTTAATTGTAACTTAAGTTAGGATTTATTTTACAGGTAATTTTGTATTTCTTTTAGCTAGGTAGTTATTAAATAGTTAATAACTATTTAATAACTATTCTAACTAGCTAAAATAAATACAAAGTTACCTGTAAAATAAATATAAATCCTAAGATAGCTATAATATAATTATTAATTACATTGTAGCTATCTTAGGGTTTATTTTACAGGTAAGTATTTATTTTTAAATAGGAATAATTTATTAAAGTATAGTGTAGTGTTAGGTGTAATTGTAACTTAGGTTAGGATTTATTTAACAGGTACATTTCTCTTTATTTTAGCTAGGTAAGCTATTAAATAGTTAATAACTATTTAATAGCTATTGTACATGGTTAAAATAAATTGAAAGGTACCTGTAAAATAAAAATAAATCCTAAGATAGCTAGAATATAATTATTATTTATATTGTAGCTATATTAGGGTTTATTTTAAAGGTAAGTATTTAGTTTTAAATAGGATTCATTTAGTTAATAAGAGTTAATTTATTTAGATTTATTTAATTAATATTTAAGTTAGGGGGCGTTAGGGTTAGGGTTAGGTTTAGGGGTTAATCATTTTATTACAGTGGCGGCGGCGTAGTGGGGGGCAGGATAGGGGTTAATACATTTAATATAGGTTGCGGCGGGTTCAGGGAGCGGCGGTTTAGGGGTTAATATGTATAGAGTAGCTTGCGGTGGGCTCCGGGAGCGGCGGTTTAGGGGGTAATAACTTTATTTAGTTGCGGCGGTGTAGGGGGGGTCAGATTAGTGGTGTTTAGACTCGGGGTACATGTTAGGGTGTTAGGTGTAGACAGCTCCCATAGGAATCAATGGGATGTCTGTCAGCAGCGAACTTGTACTTTCGCTATGGTCAGACTCCCATTGATTCCTATGGGATCCGCCGCCTCCAGGCTGGCGCTTTGAAAACCAGGTACGCTGGGCCGTAAAAGTGCCGAGCGTACCTGCTAGTTTTTTGATAGCTAGCAAAAGTAGTGAGAATGTACCGCACTTGTGTGCGGAACATCTGGAGTGACGTAAGAATCGATCTGTGTCGGACTGAGTCCGGCGGATCGAAGCTGACGTCACAAAATTCTACTTTTGCCGGTCTCGAGCCTTTGATAACTAAGGCGTATCAGCCTCGCCACAAATACGCTGCGGAATACGCAGCGTATTTGAGGTTGACGGCTTGATAACTACCCCCCATAGTCTCCAATAATCAATGAATAAACAAAAAGGGATACAGGAACTCCATAGGTGTGATGAATAAAAAACAGTCTTTATTCCAAACTTTTAAAAGTGAACACAGGTACAGGCAATGACTGGTCTTACGCGTTTCGCCGAACTGCCGTAATCATAGACCTGACAAACAAACGTCAATTAGCAGCTTAAAAGGGTTACAAATGAATAGCATTAGTTAAATGAAAATTAAACACCTGCTGTACTTATGCACATAATAGACTCTCCATACGCTGTGAAAATATACCTATGTGGATACAAAAGAGTAAAATATATACAATATGTACCCAAATATCCATATACAGTATTACAAAGGATACATGTTGTATTTAGATAGCTACTTAAAGGAACACTGTACCCAAATTTTTTCTTTCGTGATTCAGATAGAGCATGCAATTTTAAGCAACTTTCTAATTTACTCCTATTTTCAATTTTTCTCCGTTCTCTTGCTATCATTATTTAAAAAAAGAAGGCATCTAAGCTTTTTTTTTGGTTTCAGAACTCTGGACAGCACTTTTTTATTGGTGGATTAATTTATCCACCAATCAGCAAGGACAACCCAGGTTGTTCACCAAAAATGGGCAGGCATCTAAACTTACATTCTTGCATTTCAAATAAAGATACCAAGAGAATGAAGAAAATTTGATAATAGGAGTAAATTAGAAAGTTGCTTAAAATTTCATGCTCTATCTGAATCACGAAAGAAAAATTTTGGTTACAGTGTCCCTTTAAATCGATCTGTAAAACAAGATACCATAAATATGTATAGCAGTGGCATACAGGGGAACAGAATGAAGACTAAGCGCTGCGGAATCTGTTGGCGCTCTACAAATAACCGATAATAATTATACAGGGATTACAAATACAAATAATGAATAGCTAGAAACAAATTGATGCAGTTAGTGAACCTTCTTAAAAGCATAGTGTTTTATTCCCAATAATTGATAAGATTGAATTCAGAGTTAAAACCATTAGGCACCTGAGTTGACAACTTAAAAATCCAAAACGCTTTCTGCCTAGAAAACTTTAAATGTATCTCCTCCTCTATTTAGGTTGGAAATGCATTCAATAGCACAAAATTTGAAATCTTTGACATTACCCTCATGTATATCTAAAAAATGTCCAGACAATTCTGAACAACGCTTCTCAATTTTAATATAACCCAGGTGTTCTCTTATTCTTGTTTTAACGCCTCTTGTGGCCATACCTACGTATTGCAAATTGTGGACTGTACATTCCACAAGGTATACCACAAAAGACGCAGAACAGTTGTCCAGTAATACATGACCGAAAAGAACTACCTGTTTTAATGAAATCACAGGCTTTGCAACAATGGTTACCACATCTGAAAGTACCATTGGTTGTCAGCCATGAACTGGCTGTACCTAGGGCGCGATCCGATAAAGATCGTAGTTTGTGGTGCAAGCGAGGGAACCCCCGCTGCCCGCAGTTTCAGCTCGCAACTCGAGCTATCCTATATACGGCGCCGTCAGATGCTAAAGTTGTGTAAGTCTGATAAACCAGCGATGTCCAGAAATCTGCGTAAGTACAAATTTCTGGAGTTGCCAGTGACTTACGGCACTTTAGAAACTGCCGGCGCCTACAAAACCTGACTAAAGTATAAAATCACCCGTACTGTCTAACACGCCTCCCAAACATAGCCCGACACATCTAACCCTCTAACCGCTATCCCCCCTCACTATCCTAACAATAAAAAAATGTATTATCCCCTAAACCGCCGCTCCCGGACCCCGCCGCCACCTAATAAAGTAATTAACCCCTAAACCGCCGCTCCCGGACCCCGCCGCCAGCTATATTAAATCTATAACCCCCTAATGTGAGCCCCTACCCCGCCGCCATCTATCTTACCTACCCCCTAAAGTGAGCCCCCGACCCCGCCGCCATCTATCTTACCTACCCCCTAAAGTGAGCCCCCTACCCTGCCACCATCTATCTTACCTACCCCCTAAAGTAACCCTATCTAACGCTTACACCCCTGACTAAATTCTTATTAAAATAAATCTAATTAATATTAATATTATTAATTAAAATATTCCTATTTAAATCTAAATACTTACCTATAAAATAAACCCTAAGAAAGCTACAATGTAATTAATAATTACATTGCAGCTATTTTAAGGTTTATATTTATTTTACAGGTAACTTGGTATTTATTTTAACTAGGTACAATAGCTATTAAATAGTTAATAACTATTTAATAGCTACCTAGTTAAAATAATTGCCAATTTACCTGTAAAATAAATCCTAACCTAAGTTACAAATATACCTACACTATCAATAAATTAAATAAACTACAAATATCTAAACTAAAATACAATAAAATAATCTAAACTAAATTACAAAAAAAACAAACACTAAATTAAAAAAAAAAATACAAGATTTTTAAGCTAATTACACCTATTCTAAGCCCCCTAATAAAATAATAAAGCCCCCCAAAATAAAAAAATTTCCCTGCCCTATTCTAAATTAAAAAAGTTCAAAGCTCTTTTACCTTACCAGCCCTTAAAAGGGCCTTTTGCGGGGCATGCCCCAAAGAATTCTGCTCTTTTGCCTGTAAAAGAAAAACACAATACCACCCCCAACATTACAACCCACCACCCACATACCCCTATTCTAAACCCGCCCAAACCCCCCTTAAAAAAACCTAACACTACCCCTCTGAAGATCTCCCTACCTTGTCTTCACCCAGCCGGGCCGAACTCTTCATCCGATCCGAGCGATGTCCAATGAAGCGGCAGTGAAGTCTTCTTCCATCCGGGCGATGTCTTCAATCAAGCGGCAGTGAAGTCTTCTTCCATCCGGCGATGTCTTCTTCCATCCGGTGATGTCTTCAAGCAAAGCGGCATCTTCAATCTTCTTTCTTCGCTCCTCCGCCACGGAGCATCCATCCGGCACGACGACTTCCCGACGAATGAGGTACCTTTAAATGACGTCATCCAAGATGGCGTCCGTCGAATTCCAATTGGCTGATAGAATCCTATCGGATGAAGAGTTCGGCCCGGCTGGGTGAAGACAAGGTAGGGAGATCTTCAGAGGGGTAGTGTTAGGTTTTTTTAAGGGGGTTTGGGTGAGTTTAGAATAGGGGTATGTGGGTGGTGGGTTGTAATGTTGGGGGGTGGTATTTTGTTTTTCTTTTACAGGCAAAAGAGCAGAATTCTTTGGGGCATGCCCCGCAAAAGGCCCTTTTAAGGGCTGGTAAGGTAAAAGAGCTTTGAACTTTTTAAATTTAGAATAGGGCATGGAATTTTTTTTATTTTGGGGGGCTTTATTATTTTATAAGGGGGCTTAGAATTGGTGTAATTAGCTTAAAAATCTTGTAATATTTTTTTTATTTTTGTAATTTAGTGTTTGTTTTTTTTGTAATTAAGTTTAGATTATTTTATTGTATTTTAGTTTAGATATTTGTAGTTTATTTAATTTATTGATAGTGTAGGTGTATTTGTAACTTAGGTTAGGATTTATTTTACAGGTAAATTGGTAATTATTTTAACTAGGTAGCTATTAAATAGTTATTAACTATTTAATAGCTATTGTACCTAGTTAAAATAAATACCAAGATACCTGTAAAATAAATATAAACCCTAAAATAGCTGCAATGTAATTATTAATTACATTGTAGCTATCTTAGGGTTTATTTTATAGGTAAGTATTTAGATTTAAATTGGAATATTTTAATTAATAATATTAATATTAATTAGATCTATTTTAATAAGAATTTAGTTAGGGGTGTTAGCGTTAGATAGGGTTATTATACTTAATATATATATATATTTTAATAACGATATTAACTATATTAACCCTAATATAATTAGGGTTAATATAGTTAATATATATAATATAATATAATAACTATATTAACCCTAATATAATTAGGGTTAATATAGTTAATATAGCTTGCAACGGTGTAGGGGGATCACATTAGGGGGTTATACTTTTATTGTAGGTGGCGGTGGGGTCCGTGTGCGGCGGTTTAGGGGTTAATAACTTTATTAGGGATTGCGGCGGGGGATCGCGGTTGACAGGTAGATAGACATTGCGCATGCGTTAGGTGTTAGGTTTATTTAGCAGCTAGTTTAGGGAGTTACGTTGCTCCAATAGACAGTGTAAGGCTTACTACGCCTGCAATTTGTGGCGAGGTGAAAATGGAGTAAGATTTCTCAATTTTCGCCATGTAAGTCATTACGCTGTATATTGGATACCAAACTGCGCTGGTTTGGTATACCTGCCTATGGCCAAAAAAACTACGGGCGACGGCAGAAATAGACGGGCGTAACTTCTAGGTTACGCCGTATATGTGATACCAAACCAGCGCAAATGTCGGCGTTGCCGGCTTTTGTGGGCGACGCTGCATATCGGATCGGGCCCCTGGTGTTTTGGGAAGTTGACTGGGAGATAAAATATTAACCAGTGTGAGGTTCTTAGAGTACACACATTTACACCCATTTTCCACACTTTTTTTAAAGGATTTATCTCCATATAGGAGATAAATATACTTATTGATTATTTTACAGATAGAAGAATATTCTGTAGAGTATTGGGTGATAATTAAAGGTCAATCATCTCTATTTTTAGTCTTACTCCTTACATGTTTGGAACTCTTTACATCATCAATTTTGTCTACGGTTTTAGACATGTTGTCAAGGAGACTCACCGAATAGCCTCTAGCAGTAAGACGGGTTACTCTCTGCAATAAAATCTTCTTGCTGACAGCAAATTCTTTTTGCTCTAAGAAATTGGCCTTTAGCTATCCCCTTGAAAACATGTCGTGGATGGGCACTCTTGGCATGTCGTATAGCATTGCCAGATATTGGTTTGCGGAACAGTTTAGTGAGGATCCTGTTCTCATTTTTATCACCTGTAAATGTAATGTCCAAAAAGTTAATGTTGTGAGTCTGCCACTCATGGGTAAATTTAACTCCATTTATATCTTGGTTCAAATATTGAACAAATATCTCTGCGCACTTCTCACTCCCCCCCCCCCCCCCACACACACACAATTAAAAGATCATCTATGAATCTTTTATAAAAAATAATATATTCAAGAAAAGCTATTGGTATCGTTATTTGATATTGAGGAGGAACGTCAGCTACCTGTGGAGGCACATCCACCAATCAGGTGAGAGCTGATGCAACTCACATGTTAACAATCACACAGTGTAAGACGGAAAAGTTCTCTTGACGAAAATAACACAGTTGGGAGTCACAAAAAAGTAAAGTACCTTAAACTTATATTCTTAAAAACTTGTATTGATTACCTCGAAAAGGGAGACTTCCTGTATCAGACTTTTTATTCAGCTTACCATTTGGTTGCCCAGGTTTTTTAGGAATATTTAATCTATCACAGATAACATTTTAAAAAAAATAAAAAGATAATATTTATTTATTTTAGCCCGATGGGAAAATTGCTTTGATTCCTATTTAAATGTATTTCTTGACATCATCACACATCTTTTTTATATACCCAAGCTCTACTCTATTTTATGTTTGGCTGCAAATTAACTAAAAAAACTGCAGTGTTTTACCTCTTGTCCTTGATTGGAAAGCAAAAGAAGTAACAGAAACAACATTCAAAAGGCTTTGCAAGGGGTATAGGACAATAAATATATTTCTAAGCAAATTACAGATTTAAATACTTTTAAAAGAGTTATTTTACATGTAAACCATTTGCAATGCAGTCAATCATTTTTGATGTATAGACAAAAACAAAAAAATACTTTAATTTGAGTCCATATAAATATTTGCAACATTTAATCAATGGCCTCTAGTTATCAACGTGTCTACTTACCTGCCATCGCCGGCCCCAATGCGCCCGCCAAAGCTCGCCTCACATCGCCGCCGCGGACCTGAATACGCTCGCCAAAGTTATCAAAAAATCTGTCAAAAAGACGCGCACCAAATACGGGGCGATGAGCAGCGTACTGTGATAGTTATCACTCATCCAATCTCGCTGCTCTTCGGCTTTTTCCCAGCTTTATTGATAAGCTGTCACTAAGCACCCACACTATACAATACTGTTCTACCCCTATACCGGCGCCCCCGGAGACCCCGCAACTAAATAAAGTTATTAACCCCTAAACCGCCGCTCCTAGACCCCTCCGCAACTATAATAAATGTATTAACCCCTAAACCGTCGCTCCTGGAGCCCACCACCACTCTAATAAACTTATTAACCCCTAAACTGCCGCTCCCGGACCCCGCCGCCACCTACATAATACCTATTAACCCCTATCCTGCCCCCCTATACCGCCGCCACCAATAATAAATTTATAAACCCCTATCCTGCCGATCCCGTACCCCGCCACAACTAAATAAAATGTTTAACCCCTAAACTGCCGCTCTCGGACCCTGCCGCAACCTATATTAAACTTATTAAACCCTAATCTGCCCCCCCTACACCGTCGCCACCTATAATAAATTTATTAACCCCTATCCTGCCCCCCCTACACCGCCGCAACCTATAATAAAATTATTAACCCCTAAACCTAAGTCTAACCCTAACACCCCCCTAACTTAAATATTAATTAAATAAATCTAAATAAATTTTACTCTTATTAAATTAGTTATTCCTATTTAAAACTAAATACTTACCTATAAAATAAACCCTAATATAGCTACAATATAACTAATAGTTAAATTATAGCTATTTTAGGATTTATTTTTATTTTACAGGCAAATTTGAATTTATTTTAACTAGGCACAATAGCTATTAAATAGTTATTAACTATTTAATAGCTACCTAGTTAAAATAAAGACAAATTTACCTGTAAAATAAAAACTAACATAAGTTACAATTACACCTAACACTAAACTATCATTAACTAAATTATTCCTATTTAAAAATAAATACTTACCTGTAAAATAAACCCTAAGATAGCTACAATGTAATTAATAATTACATTGTAGCTATTTTAGGATTTATATTTATTTTACAGGTAACTTTGTATTTATTTTAACTAGGTAGAATAGTTATTAAATAGTTATTAACTATTTAATAACTACCTAGCTAAAAGGAATACAAAATTACTTGTAAAATAAATCCTAACCTAAGTTACAATTAAACCTAACACTACACTATCATTAAATAAATTAAATATCTACAAATACCTACAATTAAATACAATTAAATAAACTAACTAAAGTACAAAAAATAAAAAAAACTAAGTTTCAAAAAATAAAAAAATATTACAAGATTTTTAAGCTAATTACACCTAATCTAAGCCCCCTAATAAAATAACAAAGCCCCCCAAAATAAAAAAATGCCCTACCCTATTCTAAATTACGAAAGTTAACAGCTCTATTACCTGTATTCAGCTCTTTTGAATGTTAAAAAAAATACAACCCCCCAACATTAAAACCCACATACCCCTACTCTAACCTTCCCAACCCCCCCCTTAAATAAACCTAACACTAACCCCCTGAAGATCATCCTATCTTTAACCGTCTTCAGCCAGCTGACCACCGATGGAACAGAAGAGGACATCCGCAGCGGCCGAAGTCATCATCCAAGGGGCGCTTAAGAGGTCTTCCATCCGATAGAAGTCTTCATCCAGGCGGCGTCTTCAATCTTCATCCATCCGAAGCGGAGCGGCGCCATCTTCAAAGCAGCCGACGCAGAGCCATCTTCTTCCACCGATGCCTACTCGCCAAATGAATATTCCTTTAAGTGACGTCATCCAAGATGGCGTCCCTCAAATTCCGATTGGCTGATAGGATTCTATCAGCCAATCGGAATTAAGGTAGGAAAAATCTGATTGGCTGATCCAATCAGCCAATCAGATTCAAGTTCAAGCTGATTGGCTGATCCAATCAGCCAATCAGATTGAGCTTGCATTCTATTGGCTGTTCCGATCAGCCAATAGAATGCGAGCTCAATCTGATTGGCTGATTGGATCAGCCAATCAGATTTTTCCTACCTTAATTCAGATTGGCTGATAGAATCCTATGAGCCAATCGGAATTTGAGGGACACCATCTTGGATGACATCACTTAAAGGAATATTCATTCGGCGAGTAGGCATCGGTGGAAGAAGATGACTCCGCGTCGGCTGATTTGAAGATGGCTCCGCTCCGGATGGATGAAGATTGAAGACGCCGCCTGGATGAAGACTTCTATCGGATGGAAGACCTCTTCAGCGCCCCTTGGATGAAGACTTCTATCGGATGGAAGACATCTCCAGCGCCCCTTGGATGATGACTTCGGCCGCTGCGGATGTCCTCTTCTGTTCCATCGGTGGTCAGCTGGCTGAAGACGGCTAAAGGTAGGATGATCTTCAGGGGGTTAGTGTTAGGTTTTTTTAAGGGGGGTTTGGGTGGGTTAGAGTAGGGGTATGTGGGTGGTGGGTTTTAATGTTGGAGGGTTGTATTTTTTTAAACATGCAAAAGAGCTGAATACTTTGGAGCATGCCGCGCAAAAGGCCCTTTTAAGGGCTGGTGAGGTAATAGAAATTTAAATAGGGTAGGGCATTTTTTAATTTTGGGGGGGCTTTGTTATTTTATTAGGGGGCTTAGATTAGGTGTAATTAGCTTAAAAATCTTGAAATATTTCTTTATTTTTTGTAACTTATTTTTTTTTATTTTTTGTACTTTAGTTAGTTTATTTAATTGTATTTAATTGTAGGTATTTGTAGTTAATTGATTTAATTTATTTAATGATAGTGTAGTGTTAGGTTTAATTGTAACTTAGGTTAGGATTTATTTTACAGGTAATTTTGTATTTCTTTTAGCTAGGTAGTTATTAAATAGTTAATAACTATTTAATAACTATTCTACCTAGTTAAAATAAATACAAAGTTACCTGTAAAATAAATATAAATCCTAAGATAGCTACAATGTAATTATTAATTAAATTGTAGCTATCTTAGGGTTTATTTTACAGGTAAGTATTTAGTTTTAAATAGGAATAATTTAGTTAATGATAGAGTAGTGTTAGGTGTAATTGTAACTTAGGTTAGTTTTTATTTTACAGGTAAATTTGTCTTTATTTTAACTAGGTAGCTATTAAATAGTTAATAACTATTTAATAGCTATTGTGCCTAGTTAAAATAAATACAAACTTGCCTGTAAAATAAAAATAAATCCTAAAATAACTACAATATAATTATTAGTTATAGTGTAGCTATATTAGGGTTTATTTTATAGGTAAGTATTTAGTTTTAAATAGGATTAATTTAGTTAATAAGAGTAATATTATTTAGATTTATTAAAATAATATTTAAGCTAGGGGGGTGTTAGGGTTAGACTTAGGTTTAGGGGTTAATTAGTTTTATATAGATGCGGCGGTATAGGGGGGGCAGGATAGGGGTTAATAAATTTATTATAGGTGGTGACTGTGTAGGGGGGGCAGATTAGGGGTTAATACGTTTAATATAGGTTGCGGCGGGGTCCGGGAGCGGCGGTTTAGGGGTTAAACAATATATTTAGTTGCGGCGGGGTACGAGATCGGCAGGATAGGGGTTAATAAATTTATTATAGGTGGCGCCGGTATGGGGGGGCAGGATAGGGGTTAATAGGTATTATGTAGGTGGCGGCGAGGTCCGGGAGCAGCGGTTTAGGGGTTAATAAGTTTATTAGAGTGGCGGTGGGCTCCGGGAGCGGCGGTTTAGGGGTTACCATGTTTAATATAGGTGGCGGCAGTGTAGGGGGGCAGATTAGGGGTGTTTAGACTCAGGGTACATGTTAGGGTGTTAGGTGTAGACAGCTCCCATAGGAATCAATGGGATGTCGGGCAGCAGCGAACATGAACTTTCGCTATGGTCAGACTCCTATTGATTCCTATGGGATCCGCCGCCTCCAGGTCGGCGGATTGAAAACCAGGTACGCTGGGCCGGAAAAGTGCCGAGTGTACCTGCTAGTCATTTGATAACTCCCAAACGTAGTCAGATTGTGCCGAACTTGCATTCGGAACATCTGGAGTGACGTAAGAATCGATCTGTGTCGGACTGAGTCCGGCGGATCGAAGCTTGCGTCACTATATTCTACTTTTGCCGGGCAGCAGGGCTTGATAACTTAGGCGAATCAGCCTCGCCACAAATACGCTGTGGAATTCCAGCGTATTTGAGGTTGACGGCTTGATAACTAGAGGCCAATTAATATATTAATTTTGCCAATTTTGATAATGGTGATATTTTCACATACTAAAATGTTTCGAGTGACTGTTGTTCATAATTAATAGTCTATCACTAGGGGTTGACAGTGATAGATACTAAGATTCAGAACCAGACACTGGTCACTGACATTCACAGGCAGAGGTTATCCTGACAACTACACTACAGGGGTTATAGTACCAATCTTTGTTTCTCTAGTGATACACATAGCAGCGCTAAAAATGTTAGCGTAACTTGAGACCTTAGGTAAAGTGTAAGGGCTACAATAAGTGTATAATAATAAACATGTACACTTATTAATTACACATAGACGGTATATATATATATATATATATATATATATATATAATGCAAAATATATGTTTATTATTGAACTAAATGTATAAAAAAGTGTTTAAAAAAGATATGGTATATGACACAGTGTTTGACAGGGATAGACTCAGAGGTCTCTCTCTCTCTCTCCCTCCCCCCTCTCCTGTTTATATATAAAAAAAATTATGTAAGAACTTACTTGATAAATTAATTTATTTCATAGTGGCAAGATTCCATGAGCTAGTGACGTATGGGATATACATTCCTACCAGGAGGGGGCAAAGTTTTCCAAACATCAAAATGCCTATAAATACACCTCCCATCTCACTCATGCCTTAGTTAACATGTAGCCAAGAAGTGAGGTGTAAAAGAAGGAGTAAAAAGCATACTGGAAAAAATAAAGTGCTTTATAAAAAAAAACATAACCACAAAAAATAGGGTGGGTCTCATTGACTCTTTCCACTATGAAAGAAATGAATTTATCAGGTAAGTTCTTACATAAAATATGTTTTCTTTTATGTAAGTGGCAAGAGTCCATGAGCTAGTGACGTATGGGATATAATACCCAAGATGTGGAAATCCACAAGTCACTAGAGAGGGAGGGATAAAATAACAACAGCTAAATCCACTGAGAAATTAAATCCAAAAAAATAATTGTTTTCTTAAAAATTAAAAAAAAACTCAAATCAAAGGCACTAGAATCAGACTGTGACAACTGCCTGAAGAACCTTTCTACCAAAGACTGCTTCCGAATAAGCAAACACATCAAAATGGTAACATTTAGTTAGTATGCAAAGAAGACCAAGTTGCTGCTTTGCAAATTTGATTAACTGAAACTTCATTCTTTAAAGCCCAAGAAGTGGCAACTGATCTAGTAGATTAAGCTGTAATTCTCTGAGGCGGAGACTACCCCACCTCCAAATAAGCTTTGTGAATCAAAAGTTTCAACCAAGATGCCAAAGAAATGGCAGAGGCCTTCTGACCTTTCCTGGAGCCAGAAAAAATAACAAATAGACTAGAAGTCTTTCTGAAATCTTAATAGCCTCAACATATTTCAAAGCTCTTACCACATCCAAAGCATGTAAAGACCTTAGGATTAAGACACAAGGAAGGAACATAAATGTCCTCATTAATGTTGTTAGAATTCAAAACTTTAGGCACAAATTTAAATGAAGTTACCAAAACAGCTTTATCTTGATGGAAAATCAGATAAGGAGACTCACAAGAGAGAGCAGTCAATTCAGAAACTCTTCTAGCAGAAGAGATAGCCAAAAGAAATGATACTTTCCAAGAAAGTAATTTAATATCCAGAGAATGCATAGGCTCAAAAGGAGGAGCCTGTAAAATCTTCAAAATCAATTTGAGACTCCAAAGAGGAGAAATAGATATAATAACAGGTCTGATATGAATCAAAGCCTGAACAAAACAGTGAATATCAGGAAGTTTAGCAATCTTTTTATGAAATAAGACAGAAATTTTATCCTTTCAAAGTATTTGCAGAACAAAACTTATCCAAGCCATCCTGAAGAAACTGTAAAATCCTAGAAATTCTGAAAGAATGCCAAGAATAATTATGAGTGGAACACCATGAAATATAGGTTTTCCAAACCCAATGATAAATCTTACTTGAAACAGACTTACAAGCCTGTATCATAGGGTTAATTACTGAGTCAGAGAAACATCTATGACTAAGAACTAAGCGTTCAATTTCCATGCCTTCAAATTTAGAGATTTGAGATCCTGATAGAAAACTGGGCCTTGAGACAGAAAGTCTGGTCTTATAGGAAGTGACCAAGGCTAGCAACTGGACATTTGGACAAAGTCCGCATACCAGAACCTGTGAGGCCATGCTGGTGCTATCAGAAACACATAGGATTGTTCCATTATGATCTTTGAGCTCACTCCCAGAGGTGAAAAAATGTAGGCAGGTTGGTAAAACTATGGAACTGCTAGAGCATTCATCATTTCCGCCTGAGGATCCCTGGACCTGGAGAGGTATCTGGGAAGTTTCTTGTTTAGACGAGAGGCCATCAGATCTATGTCTGGAGGACCCCACATCTGCAAAATCTGATAGAACACATCTGGATGGAGAGACTACTCCCCGGATGTAGAATCTGACGGCTGAGATAATCCGCTTCCAAATTGTTTAGACCTGGTATATGAATCGCAGTGATTAACCAAGAATTGGATTCAGCCCAAGAAAGTATTAGAGATACTTCTTTTATTGCTATGGGACTATGAGTCCCCTCTTGATGATTGACATATGCCACTGTTGTGACATTGTCTGTTTGAAACCGAAAATACGATTCTCTCTTAATAGAGGCCAAGCCTGAAGAGCTCTGAAAATTGCACGGAGTTCTAAGATATAGATTGGTAACCTCGCCTCTTGAGGATTCAAAAATCCTTGTGCTGTTAGAGAACCCCAAACAGCTCCCCAACCTGAGAGATGTGCATATGTCATGATCACAGTCCAGGTAGGACAAACAAAGGAGGCACATTAAGGTGATGGTATAACCACCAAGTCAGAGAGAGTGGAGAGTTCGGATTTAAGTATATTAGTTGTGATAATCCCTGCACCATTGGTGCCACATGCAAAACTGTAGAGGTCTCAGATGAAAACAAGCAAAAAGAATTGTGTCTGATACTGCAATCATGAGACCTAAAACTTCCATGCACATAGCCACTGAAGCGAAGTCATGGACACATGGACACTGAATCTATCTGGAAATCTATTGAGCTAGCACCAAGATATCGTCCAACTAAGGAAACACTGCAATGCCCTGCTCTCTGATTACAGATAGAAGGGCACCTAAAACTATTAAGAATATTCTTGGTGCTGTTACAAGGCCAAATGGAAGAGCGACAAATTGGAAATGCTTGTTTAGAAAAGAGAATCTCAGAAAACAATAGTAATCTGGATGAATCGAATTGTGAAGATAAGCGTCCTGTAAGTCTATTGTGGACATGTGACCTTGCTGAACAAAAGGCAGAATAGTCCTTATAGTCACCATCTTGAAAATTGGGACTCTTACAAAACCATTTAAAGTTTTCAGATCCAAAATAGGTCTGAAAGAATTTTCCTTCACAGTTACAATGAATAGATTTTAATAAAAACCCCAATCCTTGTTCCTGCTGTGGAACTGAGAAAAATTACACCTGAAAGTTCTAGATCTGAAAAACATTTCAGAAAGACTTAAGCTTTTTCTGTTTTTTTTTGTTACATGGGTAAGAAAGAATCTTCCCAAAGGAAGTCTTATTTTGAATCCTATTCAACACCTCTAAGAAATTATATTCTGAATCCATTGATTTTGGACAGAGTTGATTTTGGACTCTTTGAAATAGCTTTAGTCTGCCTCCTAGCAGAAGAACTGGCTTGAGAGTTGCACCTTCATATAGGTTTAGGGGCAGGATTTGGTTTCTTATAAGGCTTGGGTTTATTCCAATTCGGAGATGGTCTCCAATTAGAGCCAGAGGCCTTAGGGGAAGGAGTGGTTTTCTGTTCTCTATTCTGAAGAAAGGAACGAAAACAATTGGCAGCTTTAAATTTACCCTTAGATTTCTTGTCTTGGGGCAGAAAAAATCCTGTACCTCCAGTAACAGTGGAGACAATAGAATCCAATTGTGAACCAAAAAGATTTTTACCTTGAAAAGAGAGAGATAATAATCTAGTTATGTACACCATGTCAGTATTCCAAGATTTAAGCCATAAAGCTCTTCTAGTTAGAATGGCTAAATACATGGATTTGACATTGATCTTCCTAACATCAAATATAGCATCACAAATAAAATTATTTGCATGTTGAAGTAAAACAATAATGTTAGATAATTCAGAATCTGAAGACAACTGCTGTGCTAAACTGTCCAACCAAAAAGTAGAAGCAGCAGCAACATCATCCATAGCTATAACAGGTCTAAGAATATAGCCAGAATGTAAATATGCCCTTCTTGGATAAGATTCAAGCTTCCTATCTAAAGGATCATTGGCTACAGGTAAAGGATACAATTTCTTAAACCTAGAAGAAGGGTTAAAAGAGGTACCAGGCTTAGACCATTCTTTAGCAATCACATTAGAGATAGCGTCAGGAATAGGAAATACTACAGGAGTAATAACAGTAGTCTTAAATACAGAATTTAGACAATTACTAGCTTTATCATCAGGAGATTCAGACTCCTCAATACCCAAAGTAAACAAAACTTCCTTTAAGAGAGAATGAATATAATCTAACTTAAATAAAAAAGATTTGTCTATATCAGTCTCTGACGTTGCATCCTCTGAATCAGAGGAGACCCCATCAGTAGAGGATACGTCAGTATGCTGAAGGTCAGAACTTAATTCACTAAATTTAGGAAAATGTTGGAAAAGCCTTTTATATTTATTTGAAGGCAAAATAGCAGTCATTGCCTTCTCTATAACTGTAGCAATAAAATCTTACATTTCTGCAGTAATACTATGTACATTTAAACTGAGATGGAATAACAGTGTGTATATTTGTACTCATTAGATATATTTAACAATTTGTTAAACAAGAGTCACATAATAGAGCTGAAAAATTTAGATCAGCTTAATTACAACATGCATACTTAGCCTGTTTATGCAGCTCAAATCCTATGGTAACATCAGACGCAGGTTCAGTTTGAGACATAATTGCAAAAAAACAAAATTAGAAAAAATTAAAATAAATAAATTCTGCAAATTTATATCCATGCTCCTATATTATATATTATATATATAACAGGTTCGAGAGAATGGGAAACAGAGCGAAAAAAAATTATAAAAAAGAAAACTGATTCATAAAATGCATGAAAGCTCTTAAGTGTTTACTGAGAACACTGAACAAGCTGGGGGCGGAGCTTCTAACAGCAATTTTGGCGGGAACATTTTGGTGGGAAAAAAATTGTGAGAAAATTTTAATTTTTGGCGGGAAATTTTTGGCGCCAAAAAAATGGCACACAATGATGACACGTCACCCTATGACATAAATAGTATCATCACATGCACAACATGCAAAGCTGAAGAGGATTTCAAATACACCTATAACTCTAAAAAGCAGGTAAGAATTTTGATTGTATATACAAAAAAAACTAAATGAACCAAAACAAAGCTAATGGATATTTCTATTATAGCTGCATAAAATGTGATTATCAACATTCCAGGAGTCTAACATAATACTTAGCATCCTAATCCTATAATATAAAAGACCAAGTGTGTTTGTCCGAAGCTGTCATGCACAGTAGAAACAGCACAAGGACAAACACACCTGGCCTGGCCTTTGAGTCCCTAGCTGATCTGCGGCAGAAGTGAGCATGGCCGGGCGTGAAGGGGCCATGGCCAGCGTGAAGGGGGCGTGGCTGGGCATGAATGGGCAAGAAGGGGCGTGGCCGGGCGTGAAGGGGCGTGGTCGCGCGATAGAGGGGAGAAAGATAGAGAGGGGAGAGAGAGAGGAGGGGAAAGAGAGAGGGGGAGGATTGAGAGAGAGAGAGAGAGAGAGGGGAGAGAGAGAGAGGGAGGAGAGAGAGAGAGGGGGAGAGAGAGAGAAGGGGGGAGAGAAAGAGAGGGAGGGAGAGAGAGAGGGTGAGAGAGAGAGGGGGGCGAGAGAGAGAGAGGGGGAGAGAGAGAGAGTGGCGAGAGAGAGAGGGGGGAGAGAGAGGGGGGTAGAGAGAGGGGGGGAGAGAGAGGGGGGGGAGAGAGAGGGGTGGGGGAGAGAGAGGGGGGAGAGAGAGAGCAAAAGAGAGGGGGGGAGAGAGAGCACAAAAGTGGGGGGGGAGAGAGCGCAAAAGAGAGGGGGAGAGAGAGAGTGCAAAAGAGAGGGGGAGAGAGAGAGCATGCAAAAGAGAGGGGGGAGAGAGAGAGAGCAAAAGAGGGGGAAGAGAGAGAGAGCAAAAGAGGGGGGGAGAGAGCGCAAAAGAGATGGGGGGAGAGAGAGCACAAAAGAGAGGGGGAGAGAGAGCGCAAAAGAAAGGGGAGAGAGAGCGCAAGAGAGGGGGAGAGAGAGAGCGCAAAAGAGAGGGGGGAGAGAGCGCAAAAGAGAGGGGGGAGAGAGCGCAAAAGAGAGGGGGAGAGAGAGAGCGCAAAAGAGAGGGGGGAGAGAGAGTGCAAAAGAGAGGGGAGAGAGAGAGGAGGGGAGAGATTGCAAAAGAGATGGGGAGAGAAAGAGTGCAAAAGAGATGGAGAGAGAGAGTGCAAAAGAGAGGGGAAGAGAGAGAGCGCAAAAGAGAGGGGGGAGAAAGAGTGCAAAAGAGAGGGGAGAGAGAGAGGAGGGAAGAGAGTGCAAAAGAGATTGGGAGAGAGAGAAAGCAAAAGAGATGGAGTGAAAGAGTGCAAAAGAGAGGGGGAGAGAGAGAGCGCAAAAGAGAGGGGGAGAGAGAGAGCGCAAAAGAGAGGGGAGAGAGAGAGCTCAAAAGAGAGGGGGGGAGAGCTCAAAAAAAGGGGGAGAGAGAGAGCAAAAGAGAGGGGAGAGAGAAAGAGAGCAAAATAGAGGGGAGGGAGAGAGTGCAAGGGGTGGGACCACTGTACTGCAAAAAATGGCCCGTGTGAACGGCTTTAGGACTAGTTTATAAATAAATTACTAGCTCCAAAAAAAACCTGTATGTTTCACAGACTCTACCAACCTTGACAAATATTTAGTTACAAATAAAGTCGCTAAAAAACAGAATTTATGTTTACCTGATAAATTTCTTTCTCCAACGGTGTGTCCGGTCCACGGCGTCATCCTTACTTGTGGGATATTCTCTTCCCCAACAGGAAATGGCAAAGAGCCCAGCAAAGCTGGTCACATGATCCCTCCTAGGCTCCGCCTACCCCAGTCATTCGACCGACGTTAAGGAGGAATAATAGCATAGGAGAAACCATATGGTACCGTGGTGACTGTAGTTAAAGAAAATAAATTATCAGACCTGATTAAAAAACCAGGGCGGGCCGTGGACCGGACACACCGTTGGAGAAAGAAATTTATCAGGTAAACATAAATTCTGTTTTCTCCAACATAGGTGTGTCCGGTCCACGGCGTCATCCTTACTTGTGGGAACCAATACCAAAGCTTTAGGACACGGATGAAGGGAGGGAGCAAATCAGGTCACCTAAATGGAAGGCACCACGGCTTGCAAAACCTTTCTCCCAAAAATAGCCTCAGAAGAAGCAAAAGTATCAAACTTGTAAAATTTGGTAAAAGTGTGCAGTGAAGACCAAGTCGCTGCCCTACATATCTGATCAACAGAAGCCTCGTTCTTGAAGGCCCATGTGGAAGCCACAGCCCTAGTGGAATGAGCCGTGATTCTTTCGGGAGGCTGCCGTCCGGTAGTCTCGTAAGCCAATCTGATGATGCTTTTAATCCAAAAAGAGAGAGAGGTAGAAGTTGCTTTTTGACCTCTCCTTTTACCTGAATAAACAACAAACAGGGAAGATGTTTGTCTAAAATCCTTTGTAGCATCTAAATAGAATTTTAGAGCGCGAACAACATCCAAATTGTGCAACAAGCGTTCCTTCTTTGAAACTGGTTTCGGACACAGAGAAGGTACGATAATCTCCTGGTTAATGTTTTTGTTAGAAACAACTTTTGGAAGAAAACCAGGTTTAGTACGTAAAACCACCTTATCTGCATGGAACACCAGATAAGGAGGAGAACACTGCAGAGCAGATAATTCTGAAACTCTTCTAGCAGAAGAAATTGCAACTAAAAACAAAACTTTCCAAGATAATAACTTAATATCAACGGAATGTAAGGGTTCAAACGGAACCCCCTGAAGAACTGAAAGAACTAAATTGAGACTCCAAGGAGGAGTCAAAGGTTTGTAAACAGGCTTGATTCTAACCAGAGCCTGAACAAAGGCTTGAACATCTGGCACAGCTGCCAGTTTTTTGTGAAGTAACACCGACAAGGCAGAAATCTGTCCCTTCAGGGAACTTGCCGATAATCCTTTTTCCAATCCTTCAAGAAGGAAGGATAGAATCCTAGGAATCTTAACCTTGTCCCAAGGGAATCCTTTAGATTCACACCAACAGATATATTTTTTCCAAATTTTGTGGTAAATCTTTCTAGTTACAGGCTTTCTGGCCTGAACAAGAGTATCGATAACAGAATCTGAGAAACCTCGCTTCGATAAAATCAAGCGTTCAATCTCCAAGCAGTCAGCTGGAGTGAAACCAGATTCGGATGTTCGAACGGACCCTGAACAAGAAGGTCTCGTCTCAAAGGTAGCTTCCAAGGTGGAGCCGATGACATATTCACCAGATCTGCATACCAAGTCCTGCGTGGCCACGCAGGAGCTATCAAGATCACCGACGCCCTCTCCTGATTGATCCTGGCTACCAGCCTGGGGATGAGAGGAAACGGCGGGAACACATAAGCTAGTTTGAAGGTCCAAGGTGCTACTAGTGCATCCACTAGAGCCGCCTTGGGATCCCTGGATCTGGACCCGTAGCAAGGAACTTTGAAGTTCTGACGAGAGGCCATCAGATCCATGTCTGGAATGCCCCAAAGTTGAGTGACTTGGGCAAAGATTTCCGGATGGAGTTCCCACTCCCCCGGATGCAATGTCTGACGACTCAGAAAATCCGCTTCCCAATTTTCCACTCCCGGGATGTGGATAGCAGACAGGTGGCAGGAGTGAGACTCCGCCCATAGAATGATCTTGGTCACTTCTTCCATCGCTAGGGAACTCCTTGTTCCCCCCTGATGGTTGATGTACGCAACAGTCGTCATGTTGTCTGATTGAAACCGTATGAACTTGGTCCTCGCTAGCTGAGGCCAAGCCTTGAGAGCATTGAATATCGCTCTCAGTTCCAGAATATTTATCGGTAGAAGAGATTCTTCCCGAGACCAAAGACCCTGAGCTTTCAGGGATCCCCAGACCGCGCCCCAGCCCATCAGACTGGCGTCGGTCGTGACAATGACCCACTCTGGTCTGTGGAATGTCATCCCTCGTGACAGGTTGTCCAGGGACAGCCACCAACGGAGTGAGTCTCTGGTCCTCTGATTTACTTGTATCTTTGGAGACAAGTCTGTATAGTCCCCATTCCACTGACTGAGCATGCACAGTTGTAATGGTCTTAGATGAATGCGCGCAAAAGGAACTATGTCCATTGCCGCTACCATCAACCCGATCACTTCCATGCACTGAGCTACGGAAGGAAGAGGGACGGAATGAAGTATTCGACAAGAGTCCAGAAGCTTTGTCTTTCTGGCCTCTGTTAGAAAAATCCTCATTTCTGAGGAGTCTATAATTGTTCCCAAGAAGGGAACCCTTGTTGACGGGGATAGAGAACTCTTTTCCACGTTCACTTTCCAGCCGTGCGATCTGAGAAAGGCCAGGACGATGTCCGTGTGAGCCTTTGCTCGAGGGAGGGACGACGCTTGAATCAGAATGTCGTCCAGGTAAGGTACTACTGCAATGCCCCTTGGTCTTAGCACAGCTAGAAGGGACCCTAGTACCTTTGTGAAAATCCTTGGAGCAGTGGCTAATCCGAAAGGAAGCGCCACGAACTGGTAATGTTTGTCCAGGAATGCAAACCTTAGGAACCGATGATGTTCCTTGTGGATAGGAATATGTAGATACGCATCCTTTAAATCCACCGTGGTCATGAATTGACCTTCCTGGATGGAAGGAAGGATAGTTCGAATGGTTTCCATCTTGAAAGATGGGACCTTGAGAAATTTGTTTAAGATCTTGAGATCTAGGATTGGTCTGAATGTTCCCTCTTTTTTGGGAACTATGAACAGATTGGAGTAGAACCCCATCCCTTGTTCTCTCAATGGAACAGGATGAATCACTCCCATTTTTAACAGGTCTTCTACGCAATGTAAGAACGCCTGTCTTTTTATGTGGTCTGAAGACAACTGAGACCTGTGGAACCTTCCCCTTGGGGGAAGTCCCTTGAATTCCAGAAGATAACCCTGGGAGACTATTTCTAGCGCCCAGGGATCCAGAACATCTCTTGCCCAAGCCTGAGCGAAGAGAGAGAGTCTGCCCCCCACCAGATCCGGTCCCGGATCGGGGGCCGATATTTCATGCTGTCTTGGTAGCAGTGGCAGGTTTCTTTGCCTGCTTTCCCTTGTTCCAGCCTTGCATTGGTCTCCAAGCTGGCTTGGCCTGAGAAGTATTACCTTCTTGCTTAGAGGACGTAGCACCTTGGGCTGGTCCGTTTTTACGAAAGGGACGAAAATTAGGTCTATTTTTTGCCTTGAAAGGCCGATCCTGAGGAAGGGCATGGCCCTTACCCCCAGTGATATCAGAGATAATCTCTTTCAAGTCAGGACCAAACAGCGTTTTCCCCTTGAAAGGAATGTTTAGTAGCTTGTTCTTGGAAGACGCATCAGCCGACCAAGATTTCAACCAAAGCGCTCTGCGCGCCACAATAGCAAACCCAGAATTCTTAGCCGCTAACTTAGCCAATTGCAAAGAGGCGTCTAGAGTGAAAGAATTAGCCAATTTGAGAGCATTGACTCTGTCCATAATCTCCTCATAAGGAGGAGAGTCACTATCGAGCACCTTAATCAGTTCATCAAACCAGAAATATGCGGCTGTAGTGACAGGGACAATGCATGAAATGGGTTGTAGAAGGTAACCCTGCTGAACAAACATCTTTTTAAGCAAACCTTCTAATTTTTTATCCATAGGATCTTTGAAAGCACAACTATCCTCTATGGGAATAGTGGTGCGTTTGTTTAAAGTAGAAACCGCTCCCTCGACCTTGGGGACTGACTGCCATAAGTCCTTTCTGGGGTCGACCATAGGAAACAATTTTTTAAATATGGGGGGAGGGACGAAAGGAATACCGGGCCTTTCCCATTCTTTATTAACAATGTCCGCCACCCGCTTGGGTATAGGAAAAGCTTCTGGGAGCCCCGGCACCTCTAGGAACTTGTCCATTTTACATAGTTTCTCTGGGATGACCAAATTTTCACAATCATCCAGAGTGGATAATACCTCCTTAAGCAAAATGCGGAGATGTTCCAATTTAAATTTAAAAGTAATCACATCAGATTCAGCCTGCTGAGAAATATTCCCTAAATCAGTAATTTCTCCCTCAGACAAAACCTCCCTGGCCCCCTCAGATTGGGTTAGGGGCCCTTCAGAGATATTAATATCAGCGTCGTCATGCTCTTCAGTAACTAAAACAGAGCATCCACGCTTACGCTGACAAGGGTTCATTTTGGCTAAAATGTTTTTGACAGAATTATCCATTACAGCCGTTAATTGTTGCATAGTAAGGAGTATTGGCGCGCTAGATGTACTAGGGGCCTCCTGAGTGGGCAAGACTCGTGTAGACGAAGGAGGGAATGATGCAGTACCATGCTTACTCCCCTCACTTGAGGAATCATCTTGGGCATCATTGTCATTATCACATAAATCACATTTATTTAAATGAATAGGAATTCTGGCTTCCCCACATTCAGGACACAGTCTATCTGGTAGTTCAGACATGTTAAACAGGCATAAACTTGATAAGAAAGTACAAAAAACGTTTTGAAATAAAACCGTTACTGTCACTTTAAATTTTAAACTGAACACACTTTATTACTGCAATTGCGAAAAAAACATGAAGGAATTGTTCAAAATTCACCAAACTTTCACCACAGTGTCTTAAAGCCTTGAAAATATTGCACACCAATTTTGGAAGCTTTAACCCTTAAAATAACGGAACCGGAGCCGTTTTAAGCTTTAACCCCTTTACAGTCCCTGGTATCTGCTTTGCTGAGACCCAACCAAACCCAAGGGGAATACGATACCAAATGATGCCTTCAGAAGTCTTTTATAAGTATCAGAGCTCCTCTCACATGCGACTGCATGCCAAAAACAAGTGCGCAACACCGGCGCGAAAATGAGACTCTGCCTATGCTTTGGGAAAGCCCCTAAAGAATAAGGTGTCTAAAACAGTGCCTGCCGATATTATTATATCAAAATACCCAGAATAAATGATTCCTCAAGGCTAAATAAGTGTTAATATCAATCGATTTAGCCCAAAAAATGTCTACAGTCTAAATAAGCCCTTGTGAAGCCCTTATTTACAATCGTAATAAACATGGCTTACCGGATCCCATAGGGAAAATGACAGCTTCCAGCATTACATCGTCTTGTTAGAATGTGTCATACCTCAAGCAGCAAGGACTGCAAACTGTTCCCCCAACTGAAGTTAATGCTCTCAACAGTCCTGTGTGGAACAGCCATGGATTTTAGTTACGGTTGCTAAAATCATTTTCCTCATACAAACAGAATTCTTCATCTCTTTTCTGTTTCTGAGTAAATAGTACGTACCAGCACTATTTGAAAATAACAAACTCTTGATTGAATAATGAAAAACTACAGTTAAACACTAAAAAACTCTAAGCCATCTCCGTGGAGATGTTGCCTGTACAACGGCAAAGAGAATGACTGGGGTAGGCGGAGCCTAGGAGGGATCATGTGACCAGCTTTGCTGGGCTCTTTGCCATTTCCTGTTGGGGAAGAGAATATCCCACAAGTAAGGATGACGCCGTGGACCGGACACACCTATGTTGGAGAAAAGAACACTGAAATAATGACTCAAGGCATGTATACAAACAATATATAACAACTTTACTTAAAAAGTGCCCAATCCATAGCTGAGAGTGTCTTATATAATAAAATTATATACTTACCGTGTAAGATACCCATCACATATAGCAGACATCCAAACCAGTACTGAAACATATCAGCAGAAGTAATGGTAGAGGAGTATATAGCAGACAGCTAAACCAGTACTGAAACGTATCAGCAGAGGTAATGGTAGAGGAGTATATAGCAGACAGCTAAACCAGTACTGAAACGTATCAGCAGAGGTAATGGTACAAGAGTATATAGCAGACAGCCAAACCAGTACTGAAACATATCAGCAGAGGTAATGGTACAAGAGTATATAGCACAGCTAAACCAGTACTGAAACATATCAGCAGAGGTAATGGTACAAGAGTATATAGCAGACAGCCAAACCAGTACTGAAACATATCAGCAGAGGTAATGGTACAAGAGTATATAGCAGACAGCCAAACCAGTAATGAAACGTATCAGCAGAGGTAATGGTACAAGAGTATATAGCAGACAGCTAAACCAGTACTGAAACATATCAGCAGAGGTAATGGTAAAGGAGTATATAGCAGACAGCTAAACCAGTACTGTAACGTATCAGCAGAGGTAATGGTACAAGAGTATATAGTAGACAGCCAAACCATTACTGAAACATATCAGCAGAGGTAATGGTAGAGGAGTATATAGCAGACAGCCAAACCAGTACTGAAACATATCAGCAGAGGTAATGGTAGAGGAGTATATAGCAGACAGCTAAACCAGTACTGAAACGTATCAGCAGAGGTAATGGTACAAGAATATATAGCAGACAGCCAAACCAGTACTGAAACATATCAGCAGAGGTAATGGTACAAGAGTATATAGCAGACAGCCAAACCAGTACTGAAACATATCAGCAGAGGTAATGGTACAAGAGTATATAGCTGACAGCCAAACCAGTACTGAAACATATCAGCAGAGGTAATGGTAGAGGAGTATATAGCAGACAGCTAAACCAGTACTGAAACGTATCAGCAGAGGTAATGGTAGAGGAGTATATAGCAGACAGCTAAACCAGTACTGAAACGTATCAGCAGAGGTAATGGTACAAGAGTATATAGCAGACAGCCAAACCAGTACTGAAACATATCAGCAGAGGTAATGGTACAAGAGTATATAGCACAGCTAAACCAGTAATGAAACATATCAGCAGAGGTAATGGTACAAGAGTATATAGCAGACAGCCAAACCAGTACTGAAACATATCAGCAGAGGTAATGGTACAAGAGTATATAGCAGACAGCCAAACCAGTACTGAAACGTATCAGCAGAGGTAATGGTACAAGAGTATATAGCAGATAGCTAAACCAGTACTGAAACATATCATCAGAGGTAATGGTACAAGAGTATATAGCAGACAGCTAAACCAGTACTGAAACATATCAGCAGAGGTAATGGTAAAGGAGTATATAGCAGACAGCTAAACCAGTACTGTAACGTATCAGCAGAGGAAATGGTACAAGAGTATATAGCAGACAGCCAAACCATTACTGAAACATATCAGCAGAGGTAATGGTAGAGGAGTATATAGCAGACAGCCAAACCAGTACTGAAACATATCAGCAGAGGTAATGGTAGAGGAGTATATAGCAGACAGCTAAACCAGTACTGAAACGTATCAGCAGAGGTAATGGTAGAGGAGTATATAGCACAGCTAAACCAGTACTGAAATGTATCAGCAGAGGTAATGGTACAAGAGTATATAGCAGACAGCTAGACCAGTAATGAAACATATCAGCAGAGGTAATGGTACAGGAGTATATAGCAGACAGCTAAACCAGTAATGAAACATATCAGCAGAGGTAATGGTACAAGAGTATATAGCAGATAGCTAAATCAGTACTGAAACGTATCAGCAGAGGTAATGATACAAGAGTATATAGCAGACAGCCAAACCAGTACTGAAACATATCAGCAGAGGTAATGGTACAAGAGTATATAGCAGACAGCTAAACCAGTACTGAAACATATCAGCAGAGGTAATGGTAAAGGAGTATATAGCAGACAGCTAAACCAGTACTGAAACGTATCAGCAGAGGTAATGGTACAAGAGTATATAGCAGACAGCCAAACCAGTACTGAAACATATCAGCAGAGGTAATGGTAAAGGAGTATATAGCAGACAGCTAAACCAGTACTTAAACATATCAGCAGAGGTAATGGTAAAGGAGTATATAGCAGACTGCTAAACCAGTACTGAAACATATCAGAAGAGGTAATGGTACACGAGTATATAGCAGACAGCCAAACCATTACTGAAACATATCAGCAGAGGTAATGGTAGAGGAGTATATAGCAGACAGCCAAACCAGTACTGAAACATATCAGCAGAGGTAATGGTAGAGGAGTGTATAGCAGACAGCTAAACCAGTACTGAAACGTATCAGCAGAGGTAATGGTACAAGAATATATAGCAGACAGCCAAACCAGTACTGAAACATATCAGCAGAGGTAATGGTACAAGAGTATATAGCAGACAGCCAAACCAGTACTGAAACATATCAGCAGAGGTAATGGTACAAGAGTATATAGCTGACAGCCAAACCAGTACTGAAATATATCAGCAGAGGTAATGGTAGAGGAGTATATAGCAGACAGCTAAACCAGTACTGAAACGTATCAGCAGAGGTAATGGTACAAGAATATATAGCAGACAGCCAAACCAGTACTGAAACATATCAGCAGAGGTAATGGTAGAGGAGTATATAGCAGACAGCTAAACCAGTACTGAAACGTATCAGCAGAGGTAATGGTACAAGAATATATAGCAGACAGCCAAACCAGTACTGAAACATATCAGCAGAGGTAATGGTACAAGAGTATATAGCTGACAGCCAAACCAGTACTGAAACATATCAGCAGAGGTAATGGTAGAGGAGTATATAGCAGACAGCTAAACCAGTACTGAAACGTATCAGCAGAGGTAATGGTAGAGGAGTATATATCAGACAGCTAAACCAGTACTGAAACGTATCAGCAGAGGTAATGGTACAAGAGTATATAGCAGACAGCCAAACCAGTACTGAAACATATCAGCAGAGGTAATGGTACAAGAGTATATAGCACAGCTAAACCAGTAATGAAACATATCAGCAGAGGTAATGGTACAAGAGTATATAGCAGACAGCCAAACCAGTACTGAAACATATCAGCAGAGGTAATGGTACAAGAGTATATAGAAGACAGCCAAACCAGTACTGAAACGTATCAGCAGAGGTAATGGTACAAGAGTATATAGCAGATAGCTAAACCAGTACTGAAACATATCATCAGAGGTAATGGTACAAGAGTATATAGCAGACAGCTAAACCAGTACTGAAACATATCAGCAGAGGTAATGGTAAAGGAGTATATAGCAGACAGCTAAACCAGTACTGTAACGTATCAGCAGAGGTAATGGTACAAGAGTATATAGCAGACAGCCAAACCATTACTGAAACATATCAGCAGAGGTAATGGTAGAGGAGTATATAGCAGACAGCCAAACTAGTACTGAAACATATCAGCAGAGGTAATGGTAGAGGAGTATATAGCAGACAGCTAAACCAGTACTGAAACGTATCAGCAGAGGTAATGGTAGAGGAGTATATAGCACAGCTAAACCAGTACTGAAATGTATCAGCAGAGGTAATGGTACAAGAGTATATAGCAGACAGCTAGACCAGTAATGAAACATATCAGCAGAGGTAATGGTACAGGAGTATATAGCAGACAGCTAAACCAGTAATGAAACATATCAGCAGAGCTAATGGTACAAGAGTATATAGCAGATAGCTAAATCAGTACTGAAACGTATCAGCAGAGGTAATGATACAAGAGTATATAGCAGACAGCCAAACCAGTACTGAAACATATCAGCAGAGGTAATGGTACAAGAGTATATAGCAGACAGCTAAACCAGTACTGAAACATATCAGCAGAGGTAATGGTAAAGGAGTATATAGCAGACAGCTAAACCAGTACTGAAACGTATCAGCAGAGGTAATGGTACAAGAGTATATAGCAGACAGCCAAACCAGTACTGAAACTTATCAGCAGAGGTAATGGTAAAGGAGTATATAGCAGACAGCTAAACCAGTACTTAAACATATCAGCAGAGGTAATGGTAAAGGAGTATATAGCAGACAGCCAAACCATTACTGAAACATATCAGCAGAGGTAATGGTAGAGGAGTATATAGCAGACAGCCAAACCAGTACTGAAACATATCAGCAGAGGTAATGGTACACGAGTATATAGCAGACAGCCAAACCATTACTGAAACATATCAGCAGAGGTAATGGTAGAGGAGTATATAGCAGACAGCCAAACCAGTACTGAAACATATCAGCAGAGGTAATGGTAGAGGAGTGTATAGCAGACAGCTAAACCAGTACTGAAACGTATCAGCAGAGGTAATGGTACAAGAATATATAGCAGACAGCCAAACCAGTACTGAAACATATCAGCAGAGGTAATGGTACAAGAGTATATAGCAGACAGCCAAACCAGTACTGAAACATATCAGCAGAGGTAATGGTACAAGAGTATATAGCTGACAGCCAAACCAGTACTGAAATATATCAGCAGAGGTAATGGTAGAGGAGTATATAGAAGACAGCTAAACCAGTACTGAAACGTATCAGCAGAGGTAATGGTACAAGAATATATAGCAGACAGCCAAACCAGTACTAAAACATATCAGCAGAGGTAATGGTACAAGAGTATATAGCAGACAGCCAAACCAGTACTGAAACATATCAGCAGAGGTAATGGTACAAGAGTATATAGCTGACAGCCAAACCAGTACTGAAACATATCAGCAGAGGTAATGGTAGAGGAGTATATAGCAGACAGCTAAACCAGTACTGAAACGTATCAGCAGAGGTAATGGTACAAGAGTATATAGCAGACAGCCAAACCAGTACTGAAATATATCAGCAGAGGTAATGGTACAAGAGTATATAGCACAGCTAAACCAGTAATGAAACATATCAGCAGAGGTAATGGTACAAGAGTATATAGCAGACAGCCAAACCAGTACTGAAACATATCAGCAGAGGTAATGGTACAAGAGTATATAGCAGACAGCCAAACCAGTACTGAAACATATCAGCAGAGGTAATGGTACAAGAGTAAATAGCAGATAGCTAAACCAGTACTGAAACATATCAGCAGAGGTAATCGTAGAGGAGTATATAGCAGACAGCTAAACCAGTACTGAAACATATCAGCAGAGGTAATGGTAAAGGAGTATATAGCAGACAGCTAAACCAGTAGAGGTAATGGTACAAGAGTATATAGCAGACAGCCAAACCATTACTGAAACATATCAGCAGAGGTAATGGTAGAGGAGTATATAGCAGACAGCCAAACCAGTACTGAAACATATCAGCAGAGGTAATGGTAGAGGAGTATATAGCAGACAGCTAAACCAGTACTGAAACGTATCAGCAGAGGTAATGGTACAAGAATATATAGCAGACAGCCAAACCAGTACTGAAACATATCAGCAGAGGTAATGGTACAAGAGTATATAGCAGACAGCCAAACCAGTACTGAAACATATCAGCAGAGGTAATGGTAGAGGAGTATATAGCAGACAGCTAAACCAGTACTGAAACGTATCAGCAGAGGTAATGGTACAAGAGTATATAGCAGATAGCTAAATCAGTACTGAAACGTATCAGCAGAGGTAATGATACAAGAGTATATAGCAGACAGTCAAACCAGTACTGAAACATATCAGCAGAGTTAATGGTACAAGAGTATATAGCTGACAGCCAAACCAGTACTGAAACATATCAGCAGAGGTAATCGTAGAGGAGTATATAGCAGACAGCTAAACCAGTACTGAAACGTATCAGCAGAGGTAATGGTAGAGGAGTATATAGCACAGCTAAACCAGTACTGAAATGTATCAGCAGAGGTAATGGTACAAGAGTATATAGCAGACAGCTATACCAGTAATGAAACATATCAGCAGAGGTAATGGTACAGGAGTATATAGCAGACAGCTAAACCAGTAATGAAACATATCAGCAGAGGTAATGGTACAAGAGTATATAGCAGATAGCTAAATCAGTACTGAAACGTATCAGCAGAGGTAATGATACAAGAGTATATAGCAGACAGTCAAACCAGTACTGAAACATATCAGCAGAGGTAATGGTACAAGAGTATATAGCTGACAGCCAAACCAGTACTGAAACATATCAGCAGAGGTAATCGTAGAGGAGTATATAGCAGACAGCTAAACCAGTACTGAAACGTATCAGCAGAGGTAATGGTAGAGGAGTATATAGCACAGCTAAACCAGTACTGAAATGTATCAGCAGAGGTAATGGTACAAGAGTATATAGCAGACAGCTAGACCAGTAATGAAACATATCAGCAGAGGTAATGGTACAGGAGTATATAGCAGACAGCTAAACCAGTAATGAAACATATCAGCAGAGGTAATGGTACAAGAGTATATAGCAGATAGCTAAATCAGTACTGAAACGTATCAGCAGAGGTAATGATACAAGAGTATATAGCAGACAGCTAAACCAGTACTGAAACATATCAGCAGAGGTAATGGTAAAGGAGTATATAGCAGACAGCTAAACCAGTACTGAAACGTATCAGCAGAGGTAATGGTACAAGAGTATATAGCAGACAGCCAAACCAGTACTGAAACATATCAGCAGAGGTAATGGTAAAGGAGTATATAGCAGACAGCTAAACCAGTACTGAAACATATCAGCAGAGGTAATGGTAAAGGAGTATATAGCAGACTGCTAAACCAGTACTGAAACATATCAGCAGAGGTAATGGTACACGAGTATATAGCAGACAGCCAAACCAGTACTGAAACATATCAGCAGAGGTAATGGTACAAGAGTACATAGCAGACAGCCAAACCAGTACTGAAACATATCAGCAGAGGTAATGGTAGAGGAGTATATAGCAGACAGCCAAACCAGTACTGAAACATATCAGTAGAGGTAATGGTACAAGAATATATAGCAGACAGCCAAACCAGTACTGAAACATATCAGCAGAGGTAATGGTACAAGAGTATATAGCAGACAGCCAAACCAGTACTGAAACATATCTGCAGAGGTAATGGTACAAGAGTATATAGCTGACAGCCAAACCAGTACTGAAACATATCAGCAGAGGTAATGGTAGAGGAGTATATAGCAGGCAGCCAAACCAGTACTGAAACGTATCAGCAGAGGTAAGGTAGAGGAGTATATAGCAGACAGCTAAACCAGTACTGAAACATATCAGCAGAGGTAATGGTAGAGGAGTATATAGCAGATAGGTAAACCAGTACTGAAACATATCAGCAGAGGTAATGGTACAAGAATATATAGCAGACAGCCAAACCAGTACTGAAACATATCAGCAGAGGTAATGGTACAAGAGTATATAGCAGACAGCCAAACCAGTACTGAAACATATCTGCAGAGGTAATGGTACAAGAGTATATAGCTGACAGCCAAACCAGTACTGAAACATATCAGCAGAGGTAATGGTAGAGGAGTATATAGCAGGCAGCCAAACCAGTACTGAAACGTATCAGCAGAGGTAAGGTAGAGGAGTATATAGCAGACAGCTAAACCAGTACTGAAACTTATCAGCAGAGGTAATGGTAGAGGAGTATATAGCACAGCTAAACCAGTACTGAAATGTATCAGCAGAGGTAATGGTAGAAGAGTATATAGCAGACAGCTAGACCAGTAATGAAACATATCAGCAGAGGTAATGGTACAAGAGTATATAGCAGACAGCCAAACCAGTACTGAAACATATCAGCAGAGGTAATGGTACAAGAGTATATAGCAGACAGCTAAACCAGTACTTAAACATATCAGCAGAGGTAATGGTAAAGGAGTACATAGCAGACAGCTAAACCAGTACTGAAACATATTAGCAGAGGTAATGGTACAAGAGTATATAGCAGACAGCCAAACCAGTACTGAAATATATCAGCAGAGGTAATGGTAAAGGAGTATATAGCAGACAGCTAAACCAGTACTGAAACATATCAGCAGAGGTAATGGTAAAGGAGTATATAGCAGACGGCTAAACCAGTACTGAAACATATCAGCAGAGGTAATGGTGCAAGAGTATATAGCAGACAGCCAAACCAGTACTGAAACATATCAGCAGAGGTAATGGTAAAGGAGTATATAGCAGACAGCTAAACCAATACTGAAACATATCAGCAGAGGTAATGGTACATGAGTATATAGCAGACAGCTAAACCAGTACTGAAACACATCAGCAGAGGTAATGGTACAAGAGTATATAGCAGACAGCTAAACCAGTACTGAAACATATCAGCAGAGGTAATGGTACAAGAGTATATAGCAGACAGCTAAACCAGTACTGAAACATATCAGCAGAGGTAATAGTAGAGGAGTATATAGGAGACAGCTAAACCAGTACTGAAACGTATCAGCAGAGGTAATGGTACAAGAGTATATAGCAGACAGCTAAACCAGTACTGAAACATATCAGCAGAGGTAATGGTACAAGAGTATATAGCAGACAGCTAAACCAGTACTGAAACATATCAGCAGAGGTAATGGTACAAGAGTATATAGCAGACAGCTAAACCAGTACTGAAACATATCAGCAGAGGTAATGGTAGAGGAGTATATAGCAGACAGCTAAACCAGTACTGGAACATATCAACAGAGGTAATGGTAAAGGAGTATGTAGCAGACAGCTAAACCAGTACTGAAACGTATCAGCAGAGGTAATGGTACAAGAGTATATAGCAGACAGCTAAACCAGTACTGAAACGTATCAGCAGAGGTAATGGTAGAGGAGTATATAGCAGACAGCTAAACCAGTACTGAAACGTATCAGCAGAGGTAATGGTAGAGGAGTATATAGCAGACAGCCAAACCAGTACTGAAACGTATCAGCAGAGGTAATGGTACAAGAGTATATAGCAGACAGCTAAACCAGTACTGAAACGTATCAGCAGAGGTAATGGTACAAGAGTATATAGCAGACAGCTAAACCAGTACTGAAACATATCAGCAGAGGTAATGGTACAAGAGTATATAGCAGACAGCTAAACCATTACTGAAACATATCAGCAGAGGTAATGGTAGAGGAGTATATAGCAGACAGCCAAACCAGTACTGAAACATATCAGCAGAGGTAATGGTAGAGGAGTATATAGCAGACAGCCAAACCAGTACTGAAACGTATCAGCAGAGGTAATGGTACAAGAGTATATAGCAGACAGCTAAACCAGTACTGAAACATATCAGCAGAGGTAATGGTACAAGAGTATATAGCAGACAGCTAAACCAGTACTGAAACATATCAGCAGAGGTAATGGTAGAGGAGTATATAGCAGACAGCTAAACCAGTACTGAAACATATCAGCAGAAGTAATGGTACAAGAGTATATAGCAGACAGCCAAACCAGTACTGAAACATAGCAGCAGAGGTAATGGTACAAGAGTATATAGCAGACAGCCAAACCAGTACTGAAACACATCAGCAGAGGTAATGGTACAAGAGTATATAGCAGACAGCCAAACCAGTACTGAAACATATCAGTAGAGGTAATGGCAGAGGAGTATATTGTCGATCTGTAAAGGGAGGCAGCAGATGAATCTCTGTGACCGATTTACAGAGAGACTTAGAATAGATTTCCCATAGGTGAAAACATTGAGGGATAGTTATCAACGTGTCAACTTTCCTGCCTTCGCCGGCCCAATACGACCGCCTAAGCTCGCCTACCATCGCCGCCGCGGACCTGAAAAAAATTGCCTAAGTTATCAATAAATCTGTCAAAAAGCCTCGCACCAAGTACGGGGCGATGAGCAGCGGACTGTGAGAGTTATCACTCATCCGATCTCGCTGCTCTTCGGCTTTTTTACAGCTTTATTGCTAGCCTGTCACTAAGCACCCACACTAAACTACACTGTTCTACCCCCTATACCGGCGCCCCCGGAGCCCCCCGCAACTCAATAAAGTTACTAACCCCTAAACCGCCGCTCCTAGACCCCGCCGCAACTCTTATAAATGTATTAACCCCTAAACCGCCGCTCCAAGACCCCGCCGCAACTCTTATAAATGTATTAACCCCTAAACCGCCGCTCCCGGACACCGCTGCAACCTACATTATACCTAGTAACCCCTCTCCTGCCCGCCCTCTATAATAAAGTTATTAACCCCTATCCTGCCGATCCCGCACCTCTCCGCAACTAAATAAATAGTTTAACCCCTAAACCGCTGCTCCCGGACCCTGCCGCAACCTATATTAAATTTATTAACCCCTAATCTGCCCCCCCTACACCGTCGCCACCTATAATACATTTATTAACCCCTATCCTGTCCCCCACTACACCGCCGCCACTGTAATAAATTTAATCAGCCAATCAGATTTTTCCTACCTTAATTCCGATTGGCTGATAGAATCCTATCAGCCAATCGGAATTGAAGGGACGCCATCTTGGATGATGTCCCTTAAAGGAGCCTTCATTCGTCAGTAGTCCGTCGGGAAAGAAGGATGTTCCGCATCGGCGGGATGAAGATTGAAGATTGAAGACCCCGCTTGGAAGATGACATCGCCCGGATAGAAGACTTCTTCAGCGTCGCTTGGAAGATGACATCGCCTGGATGGAAGACTTGTTCAGTGCCGCCTGGAGGATCACTTCATCGGATGGAAGATTTCTTCAGCGCTCCTTGGAGGATCACTTCTGCCGCTCCGGATCCCCTCTTCAGTTCCATCGGTGGCTCGGCTGAGTGAAGACGACTAAAGGTAGGATGATCTTCAGGGGATTAGTGTTAGGTTATTTTAAGGGGGGTTTGGGTTAGATTAGGGGTATGTGGGTGGTGGGTTTTAATGTTGATGGGGGGTTGTATTTTTCTTTTACAGGCAAAAGAGCAGTTTTCTTTGGCGCATGCCCCACAAAAGGCCCTTTTAAGGGCTGGTAAGGTAAAAGAGCTTTGAACTTTTTTAATGTAGAATAGGGTAGGGAATTTTTTTATTTTGGGGGGCTTTGTTATTTTATTAGGGGGCTTAGATTAGGTGTAATTAGATTAAAATTGTTGTAATATTTTTTAAATGTTTGTAACCTATTTTTTTTATTTTTTGTAAGTTAGCTTTTTTTATTTTTTGTACTTTAGTTAGTTTATGTAATTGTATTTAATTGTAGTTATTTGTAGTTAATTTATTTAATTTATTTAATGATAGTGTAGTGTTAGGTTTAATTGTAACTTAGGTTAGGATTTATTTTACAGGTAATTTTGTATTTCTTTTAGCTAGGTAGTTATTAAATATTTAATAACTATTTAATAACTATTCTAACTAGCTAAAATAAATACAAAGTTACCTGTAAAATAAATATAAATCCTAAAATAGCTACAATGTAATTATTAATTACATTGTAGCTATCTTAGGGTTTATTTTACAGGTAAGTATTTAGTTTTAAATAGGATTAATTTAGTTAATAATAGAAATATTATTTAGATTTATTTAATTAATATTTAAGTTAGGGGGGTAAATTTATTACAGTGGCGGCGGTGTAGGGGGGCAGGATAGGGGTTAATAAATGTATTATAGGTGGCGACGGTGTAGGGGGGCAGATTAGGGGTTAATAAGTTTAATATAGGTTGCGGCAGGGTCCGGGAGCGGCGGTTTAGGGGTTAAACTATTTATTTAGTTGCGGCGAGGTGCGGGATCAGCAGGATAGGGGTTAATAACTTTATTATAGAGGGCGGCGGTATAGGGGGGGCAGGATAGGGGTTACTAGGTATAATGTAGGTTGCGGCGGTGTCCGGGAGCGGCGGTTTAGGGGTTAATACATTTATTATAGTTGCAGCAGGGGCAGGGAGCGGCGGTTTACGGTTAATATGTATAGAGTAGCTTGCGGTGGGCTCCGGGAGCAGCGGTTTAGGGGGTAATACATTTATTTAGTTGCGGCGATGTAGGGGGGACAGATTAGGGGTGTTTAGACTCGGGGTACATGTTAGGGTGTTAGGTGTAGACAGCTCCCATAGGAATCAATGGGATGTCGGGCAGAGGCGAACATGAACTTTCGCTATGGTCGGACTCCCATTGATTCCTATGGGATCTGCCGCCTCCAGGGCGGCGGATTGAAAACCAGGTATGCTGGGCCGGAAAAGTGCCGAGCGTACCTGCTAGTTTTTTGATAACTAGCAAAAGTAGTCAGATTGTGCCGCACTTGTGTGCGGAACATCTGGAGTGACGTAAGAATCGATCTGTGTGGGACTGAGTCCGGCGGATTGAAGCTTACATCACAAAATTCTACTTTTGCCGGTCTCTAGCCTTTGATAACTAAGGCGAATCAGCCTCGCCACAAATACGCTGCGGAATTCCAGCGTATTTGAGGTTGACGGCTTGATAACTACCCCCCATTGTATCATCAGGCAATACTCCCTTCACATCCCTCAGACAAACACTGTACTTAGAGAGGAACTGGGCTTCAATATGCTTAGAAGCACCTATCACAGAAGAAAAATCAAGCACAACTTGCTTCACCACCTCCATAAGAGGCAAAGTTTGTAAAACAAAGGTATGAGTGAGGTGGACGTTGTATTTATAGACATTCTAAGGTTTGCGAAACTTTGCCCCCTCCTGGTAGGAATGTATATCCCATACGTCACTAGCTCATGGACTCTTGCCACTTACATGAAAGAAATATATATATAATATGTATGTTTCTATGTTTACACATGACTCATACATACAGATAAATACATATACACAAACAAATATACAAACCTATTAAAGCCTACCTAGGTACGCATTTCAACAAAAAGATGCTAAGAAAAAAAATTAAATAGTAGAAGTAAATGGAAAAGTCTCAGAATTACATGTTTTATCCGAACCATTTATTTTAACTTTTCATGTCACTTTAAATTTAAATGATTAATAAAACAGAAAAAAATTCAACTTTTTATTTTCATACTAGAATATCCACTGGAATGTGTGCACAGTATTTTATATACACACTTTCTGAGTCACTGGCTACTACTGGGCATGTGCAAGAGTTCACAGTGTATATGAGACTGTGATTGGCTGATGGCTGTCATATGATACAGGGGGCCAGCAAATTGAAATACAGTTTGAAGTTTGTCACACAAAAAAAACTACTACTCACTTTAGGGCTAGATTACAAGTGTGGCCTAATGGAAGTGGAGGGCCCTCTAGTGGGCCTGTAGCAAAATTAAGGGGCAAGGGACTTGAAGTCTGGATGGTTCTAGGTAAAACAATGTTGCAATTGAAGGGGCGGGGGTTTCTACTCACCTTTAAAGGTTCTTGCTGCAGTAGATCCGGTCTCTTTGTTCCAGTGCACAGACTTCAAGAAGAACTTTTGTTGCTGTAGCAAGATGAGGCGAGCAAAGAGAAGATCTGTCCCTCCAAGGAGATATGCTGAAGTGGTGAAGGAGATTCCGGGGATGAGAGGCCCTGCAAGGGAATGAGAAGAATCAGGTTCTGAGGGAGTTATACCTCCCACCCCCAGGGCTATACCAGCTAAAGTGATCGGACCCAGGCCAGGGGCTAGGAGAGGCCTTGGTTTGCAGGGAAGGGTTACGAGGCAGGGGGCTCAGCAGGGGGTGAGGGCACAGGAATCTAATGCCCCAGGCTCTCCAGGGGTTTCCCTTAGCGTAACCGATGCAGAGGTGCCGTCGGGAAGTGGGGCAGTAGTAAGGGCCTCAGGTATTGGCGGCCAGGGCGCGCAGCTGCCTGCAGTGCATGCTGCGGCCGCTTCTGGGACACAGGCATCAGTTCAGGATTGAGCAGCGGTTCCCCACGTGGCAACGCCTGACGCGGCGGTGACCGAGTGGCTGGCTACATGCCAGCAGCTTAGGGGCTTACATCCCGCGGCATCCGTCGCCTCCTTGGCCCAGTCCCTGGTGGCATTCATGTCCCCCGGTATGGCTGGGGGGGGGGGCGGTGACGGCGAGGCAGTTCCGGGAGGCAGTGGTGCGGCCTGCAGGCCTCAGACGGCTACTAGGCCGCGTTGTGCGTCCCTGGCTGGCTCCGCCTCCTTTTTTACGTCACGCGCATCCTCCCCATGTGACTCATCGAGTGGGGAGGAGCGTGGGTGTCCAAGGAGGAGATGCAGAGAGCGCAGCGGGAGCGGATCTTCTTCCGGAGAGGCCCCAAGTAAGTTGGGGAGGCTCCGGGTGGAGGATGCGGCTCCCGATGGGAGGGGGGTCAGGCGGGTTGGCGGCAAAGCGACACATAAGACCCCGGAAGGGGGTAGAGGCAGAAACACCGGCAATGCAAGGGGTGTGAGTGCTTCAAGGGCCGGGCCTGCAGAGGGGGAAAACACAGCAGAAATGTCGGGCACAAGGATGTTTCCGGAACAAGACAGGCAGGGTGCAATGGGAGACACGGGGTCTGCAGCTGGTTTGCATGAGGCAGGAAGCTTTCGGGAGCATGGCAGTCTGGGTGCATCTGGTGATAGGCGGCATGCAGGGGTTATGCAGGAGGCTGGAAACATGAATGAGCGAAGTGGTCAGGGTGCATTTGGTGAAAGACATAGGACAGATAGAGGGGTGAATGTACACTGCCAGGAGACTTTGGTGGCTGCTATTGCGCAAACAGGGTGTGTGAATGAGGAGTTGATAAGAAAGGCTGTGGCCTCTGCACTAGGGATGGCTGTGGGGGATGGCAGTAGGGGACAGAGGTGTGTAGGGGAGGTGGCTGGGGCCCCCTCGGGGGTTTCATCCTGCACACAGAGTACTCCCCATGTTCCTTTATTTCCCCAGGTTGGCAGTGAGACGACAGCAGCGCAGATGGATTCCCCGGCTGGGCAAGCTCCAGCTGGATCTCAGGCTGTTGCCGCAACGGCGGCTGCGGCGGCAGCACAAAGTGGAACAGGAGCTGCACCTCCTTTGGCCCCGAGCGGTGAGTCCCTACTTGGCACTTCCACACACACTGAACACATGGTACCCTCTAGTGAGTCAGGTTCAGATAGCGATGGGGACCTAGGGCTAGTGGGTAAGGGCCAGAAGGAGATGTTTAAAATGATTAAGAAACTAGTAGCAGCGCAGGTGAAGAACCAGACAGAGCAAGCGTCGGGTTCGGCGTTGGTTCCGTTTGTCCCCGGGGTGGGTGCGGTTTTGCAGCCCCCTTTGGGGAAGCCAGTGACAAGGAGAGTGGCCTCGCAGGGTGATACTTACCCATGCTTGGTTCACTCCCTTTATGGGCACCTCAAGGTGAAGGTAGTGAAAAGGATTCAAGATGGTCGCTACGTGAACATCTTTGAACTTTCACCTGAGGCATGTCGCGCTAAAGAGCGGGCAGCGATGGCACGGGTCCTAAGAAGGTCCAAAGGCCAGAAACATATGAAGAATGGCAGAGGTGCTTCAGAGTCCTCGCAACCTGCTATTTGGATAAGTGGCAGACGCAAGGGCATAACCTGTTTAAATATGAAGACACTATCAACGATGTCCATGCCAGATTCAGGGAAGGGGCGTGGCGCGAATATGACATGGCCTTTCGTAGGAAAATGGTAGGGAACCCTATGCTCCACTTTAGGACACAGGATTTATACCTGTGGTTCAAACTGGGGTTGGAAGGGCAAGCGGGCCAGACAACAGGCCTGCGGATGGGTCCTGGGCGGCCTGGCACCCCGCGTCCAAAGAGACGCGGACGGGAATACTGGAAATTTCAGGACAAGCAGTGTGACAGGGGGGCAAGTTGCTCCTTTCGTCACATCTGCAAGTTCTGCAGCGGCCCACACCCAGGAGTTGATTGCAACAAGAAGAGAGAGGCTGGCGGAGACAAACAGTTCCAAAAAGGGACCCCTGGTAACAAGGGCCCCAACGCCTCTTAGGCTTGAGGCCATGGCCATGTGGCTGGCACAGTACCCGGACAGGGGAGTAGCCGAACTCCTCCGCCGGGGTTTGGTGGAGGGGTTTAGGATACCTGTGTCGGGCCGGGTGGTGGGTTCCTTGTTGCATAGGAATCTGAAATCAGCCTATGAGTTTCCAGGAGTGGTTAGGGAGAAGTTAGCTAAAGAATTGTCCTTGGGGAGAGTTGCGGGCCTGTTCGGGACTAAGCCTCTTCCGGACCTGGTGGTGTCTCCGTTGGGGGTTGTCCCAAAGAAGGATTCAGGCAAGTTTCGGCTCATACACCACTTGTCTTACCCCAAAGGGGCATCTGTGAATGATGCCATTGACACCGAGCTTAGTTCGGTGCACTACCAGTCCTTTGACGAGGCATTGGCACTGGTCAGAGACAGGGGACATGCGGCTTTGATGTCTAAGCTGGACATTGAGTCAGCGTTTCGGCTTCTCCCTTTGCCTTTAGGCTGATGGGCATGAAATTTGAAGGGGAATTTTATGTTGATCGTTGCTTGCCCATGGGTTGCTCGTTGTCATGTGCCCTATTTGAGAGTTTCAGTACGTTTCTTCACGGGTTATCTGGAAGGCGTCGGGTGGTGGGGCCGTGGCCCACTACTTGGATGACTTTCTTCTGGTGGGGCGTGCGGACACATCGGAATGTAGGGTCCTAATGGACGTTATGCATGACATGATGGGCAGGTTTGGTGTCCCATTGGCGTCAGATAAGACGCAGGGGCCGTGCACTTGTCTCACATTTCTAGGTATAGAAATTGATACAGTGGCTGAGGTATGTCGGCTCCCAGGTGACAAAGTGGTGCGCATGTTGGGGGCCGTGAAAAGGGAAACTTGGGTGTCCAAAAAAGATCTGCAATCCTTACTTGGAATGCTGAATTTTGCCGGTAGGGCTATTCCCATGGGTAGGGTTTTTAACAGACGGTTGGAAGAGCAATTACGGGGGCCACGCGACGGGGCGCATCGTTTTAAAGTGTCGCAAGCCATGAGGGATGACTTAGAAGTTTGGGAAGAATTTCTGAGTCAGTTTAATGGCGTCTGTATTTGGCAGAATAAACGCCCAAGTCAAATCAGGCGTTGCATCTGTTTACAGACGCAGCAGGCAGCCACGGCTATGGGGCTTACCTGAATGGGTCGTGGAGCGCCGCTCCTTGGCCTAGGGAATGGGTCGCAGCTGGCCTCAACAGGAATCTGACGCTGTTGGAGCTGTTTCCTATTGTGGTAGCAGTTGAGCTGTGGGGACCAGCGCTGGCCAACAAATCTGTAGTCTTTTGGTCAGATAACATGAGCGTTGTCTACGCCATCAACAGGCTATCGGCGTCTTCCCCTAGGGTAGTCACCTACCTTCGGCACTTGGTGTTGCGCTGCTTGCAGCTTAACATTTGTGTCGTGGCCCATCATGTCCCTGGCGTCCATAATGTGGTTGCGGACGCATTGTCTAGGTTTAATTGGGAATTATTTAGGCAGGCCGCCCCTCAGGCAGAGCAGAATGGCTTGACATGCCCTCCTTTTCTTTGGCAGATGGCAGAGGCTGGGAAACTATTATCCCTTTAATTCGGGCTTCAGTGGCGCCTAAGACATGGACAACCTATGTGAGTCACTGGAGGGTGTGGGAACGTTTTGCTGTTAATCAAGGGTTTTAGGTGCACAAGGCATCGCAGGTACAGGTCTTAGAGTGGCTGGCGAGTTTGCGGAAAGAAGGGACCTCTAGATTGGCTGCTCTAGTAGGTTGGCTGCAATGGCGTTCTTTAATAGAACGTTTGGTATTCCAGATTTTTTGGGGTCATTCCTTGTTAGGCAAGTACTGAAGGGATGGGGTCGCGTTTATCCTCGCCCTCCTGACCACAGGGAGCCCATCACGCCTTCTCGTCTGCGGGCGTTGATGGGATGCTTGGGGGAGGTATGCTCCTCTGAGTTCGAAGTTTTGCTGTTTCGTGCAGCATTTGCGTTGGCGTTTGCGGGGGCCCTTAGGATTGGGGAGTTAGTGGCGTCGTCGTGTTCTGGGGGCGCTGGTGGTATTCTGTGGAAAAATGTACGGCCGGCAGAGAATGGCCTTATGTTGCTCATTCCTAGGTCTAAAACGGACCAAGCAGGAAAAGGAGCATGGTTATGTTTGGGCAGGTCAGCGGAGGAAGATTGTTGCCCAGTGTGGAACTTCGAAAAGTTTTGCGCAGTGCGTCCGGCGGGTCCACTGCAGCTACTCGTGCATGAGGATGGGTCATCCTTATCTGCCTTCCAGTTCCGCAGGGTTCTGGCGAGAGCGGCGAGGGCGGCTGGGTTGGATCCTGCTAATATAGGGTCTCATTCATTTAGAATTGGGGCTGCGACGTCGGCTGCTGCATGCGGGTCTTCAGGCGTAGAAATTCAGCGGCTGGGGCGCTGGAAGTCGGGCAGGTATAAGTTGTATATTCGGCCGGTGAAGGTTTCACGGGGTTCGGATCAGAAAACAGGAGGACAGGTCACTCAACGCTAGTCAGAAGGGCTTCCGGGGTTTGGGAGGGGCGAGAAGGGAGCTCTCTCGGGCTTCTTAGGTCTGAAGGGGTGGGCGATCTGTATGAGTGTTGCTCAGCATTTATATCATGTCCTTTCAGGCAGGAATACCCCTCCATCACGCGTTTGGATAGTGGGCCACTCATTTATTCATTGGGCTGCCATCAGGGCGTTGAGGTTACCAGAAGGGCAGCAGCTGGGAATTACGTTGTCAAGGGCCAATGTGCGTTGGTTGGGTCGCAGGGGATTGGCTTGGGATGAGTTGCCAGCCCTCCTCCAGGATGCTCACAGGAGGTGGGGGAAGCCTCAGATTGTAATTTTGCATGTGGGAGGCAATGACTTGGGTGCTGTCCCGGTGTTGGATTTGATCAGAAAGATGGTGTCTGATTTACGATGGGTGTATGCTTGGCTCCAAGGTGTGCAAGTAGGGTGGTCCAACGTGGTTGCACGGCTGCGCTGGAGACATATTGTGACACAAAGGGCGGCATATAATGTTAAGAAAAAAGTCAACCGGGAAGTAGGGAGAGCGGTCACGGCATTGGGCGGCTTTGTAATTAGGCATGACTCAATTACAGCCGACAAGAAGGATTTATACCGTCCAGACGGAGTTCACCTGGCGGATGCTGGGATTGACATTTTTCTGGCAGACATCAGAAGGAGTTTGCTATCAGTTTTATAAAAGTTTTAAGAAAAGTTTTGTTCTATGGACAGTGTTACATGGTTAATTAAAGTTATTGAATTAATGCTGGTTGTGTTTTGTGTGGTGGCGGCAAGAGGGCAGGGAGCTGTTCTCTTGTGGCGGTCGGCTCGGTCCCCCGAAGCGGGTAGAGAGAGATTTGAGTGACACCCTTGAATGGGGGAGGGATGCCTGCCGGGTGCCGGCCTGGGGGGTCCTCCCCCTTACTAATCTTTGGTTGAAGATCTCTACAGTTCTGCAACTATCTCTCTCTGCCATTTTGGGTGCAAGCAACCCGTGCTGCGCTGCAGTCCCCCGATTGGGGGGTCTGGGTCGGCTGTCGGTAGGGGTTAGGATAAGGAGTAGATGCCGCCACCAATTTTTGCTGAACTTGTTACAAGTTGAAAAATTGAAAGTTGCCTGATGTGGCATTTAGCCGTGATAAAGGTTAGGTTAATAAATGCGACCGTGACCAGTCTTTTCCCACGTACATATGTGTTGTGTATTTATTTTGAGTAAGTCTAGATTAATTTAAGACGGAATAGGAGGTTTGCCCCTTATGGCAGTGGAGGGCCCTCTAGTGGGCCTGTAGCAAAATTAAGGGGCAAGGGACTTGAATTCTGGATGGTTCTAGGTAAAACAATGTTGCAATTGAAGGGGCGGGGGTTTCTACTCACCTTTAAAGGTTCTTGTTGCAGTAGATCCGGCCTCTTTGTTCCAGTGCACAGACTTCAAGAAGAACTTTCCCACCCGCCCAGCCCGGAGAGAGGAGATGCAGCATATTAGTGTAATGTGAGGGCTTAGTCAGACTCGGCCCGGGTAGGTTTATGTGAGCCAGCCCGGTAAGTCCAAGTCTTGTAATTTTAGTTTCCACCACGGATTGGCGTGTTTTTACGACTCGACAGGCGTGGGTGCCTTCTCGGGCTGGAATTGAATACCCTAGCTGGCGGTCGGCTCGGTCCCCCGAAGCGGGTAGAGAGAGATTTGAGTGACACCCTTGGATGGGGGAGGGATGCCTGCCGGGTGCCGGCCTGGGGGACCTCCCCCTTACTAATCTTTGGTTGAAGATCTCTACAGTTCTGCAACTATCTCTTTCTGCCATTTTGGGCGCAAGCAACCCGTGCTGCGCTGTAGTCCCCCGGGGGGTCCGGGCCGGCTGTCAGTAGGGGTTAGGATAAGGAGTAGATGCCGCCACCAATTTTTGCTGAACTTGTTACAAGTTGAAAAATTGAAAGTTGCCTGATGCGGCATTTAGCCGTGATAAAGGTTAGGTTAATAAATGCGACCGTGACCGGTCTTTTCCCACGTACATATGTGTTGTGTATTTATTTTGAGTAAGTCTAGATTAATTTAAGACGGAATAGGAGATTTGCCCCTTATGCAAACACAACCTTGGATTCTCATTGCCCTGAAGCCAAGCACTCACAAGTGCGCGCTTCGATGGGCTTTAATGGGAGCCTCGTTTTAATGCCGACAGCCACGGCAAACCACCTAGCAAAGCGCAGGGAGCAAATTGCACAGCTTTGGGCAGCAATAAATAAATATATATGTATATACACATATTAACACATAAATATACATGTATAAGCATATACATATATACCTATAGTGAAAACACAGTCCCTCAGTCACCTCCATTAAAGGCACTTTAGGTGCCTTTTTTTCTACACCCCACGTCCCCTCACTTTAACCCCTTATAACTGCTTTGTGTACTTTAAAAAAAAAAATGCTCATCTTTATTTTAAATGTTTATGTACTGTTCTCTTTATTTTGGGGGCCTTTGGGGTATTTTCTCTGGTTAATTGCGCTTAGCGCAAAGTGAAACCGCGTGCTTGTGGTCACATTAACCATCCACTTGTAACTCGCACGTTAAGATAGCGCTCCACTCATAACCTGGCCTTTAGATAGATTATACAATTTTAAATAACTTTCCAATTTATTCTGTTGTCTAATTTTTGTCATTCTCTTGGTATCCTTTGTTTAAAGGGACACTGAACCCAATTTTTTTCTTTCGTGATTCAGATAGAGCATGCAATTTTAAGCAACTTTTTAATTTACTCATATTATCAATGTTTCTTCGTTCTCTTGCTATCTTTATTTGGTTCAGACTCTGGATAGCACTTTTTTGCTATTACATTGTCTTTTAATTCATGCACATGTTGGTTATGCCATTCTACTGTATTTATGTTTAAATATTTTTTATTGAGATTATAACATCATATAACATCACATCAGTTTACCACCTGTGTCACGAGCAGTCTAGTGGTAAGGTCATTATACAAATAGCTGGAATGAAGCTAACAATCTTGCAATTGATCAGGTGGAATTACAGTTTGATTTCTCAAAATAGCTTTTAAAAAACTTATAACATAGGGATTTACTAAAATGTCTAACTATAACAGGATAAAAACAAGAAGACCCCAAGATATATTCTGAAAGTTTTCTCTGAATCACCTTGTATCCACCTTGGGTTAGAGATATTAAGGCCACAGTGAGCCCAAGATAGAAAGTAAGAAAAAGAAAAAAAAGAAAAAAGGAAAAGAAAAAGAGAAAAAGATTTGTTTTAGTTGCCGAGAGTTATCTCCTTGTTTGTCCCCCCCCACGGGTCAGCAGCTATCTATACCATCTCCCAATCAGCAAGGAGAAAGCTGTGTTTAAGTTGTAGGTCTGTTGTTTAGTGTCCAGTAAAACCAGATCTTCTCGAATTGTGTTTGTGTGTCCAGTACCTGTGATGCGGACTCATACATTCGGTATGTAAGAGAAATTCTATTTAAAACCTCTTCCCAAGGGGGGGCCGAAACCTTCCAGTATTTTGCAATACTCACTCTGGTGACTGTGCAAATGATTTTGATGAATGTATTTATCTGTTTGTTAAATTTGGGAAGAGGTATGTGTAACAATGCATGGGTTGGAGCCAGGCAGATAGTGTCCTCCAGGATTGAACTGAGTAGGTCAGAAGTTTTAGTCCAGATTTCCTGTATTTCCCTACATTCCCACCACATATGGTAATAGGAGCCTATTTCTCCACATCCCCTATAGCAATATTTGTTATGACTAGCAGATACATGGGCTGTTTTAATTGGGGTCAGATACCATCTGAACATGGTCTTAATCGTGTTTTCTCTCAAATCGGTACTCAGTAGTCCTTTACAGGCTGAGTGGAACACGTCATCCCACCATCCCCTATCTTTGTAAATGTTTAGATCTGATTCCCAATTAATGAGTAATTTAGACTTGTGTGGGTTTCCAAGTGTTTGTATCTGTATGTATAATTTGGATATGGCCCCTTTAGGTCTGTGGGATGATTTGAGTAGGCTTTCTAACGGAGTAGTAATGTCTGGCTGAAAGTCTCTGATGTATCTACAGATCACTGAGTTAACTTGTAGGTACTGGAACCACTGTAGCTTTACTGTATCAAGTTGTGTTTGAATCTGGTTAAATGTTTTAGGTTTTCTACCATCCATCCAGTCCGCCACTCTGTATAGTCCTTTGTTGGACCATTTATCGATTGTAGCATGTAGGTCTATAGGAGTTAGAGATCGAATTGGACGTACTAATGTTTGTTTGGATAATAAATTTTGTCGTTTAGTCAGAAAGGACCATATCTGAGAAGTATGTAATGTTACCTGTGAGCCTGGTTTGTTTGAAAGTTCTTTTGAGGGGTAATCCTTCCACAAAATATCGTCTGAGTGTGAAGAATCTCTTAGCTTAGCCTCTAGATCAATCCAAATAATTTCCCTGTAATCATCTATAATGTTGGGCGCACCCACTCCACCCAATTGTCTGTGTCTCATAATGAGTGTGGATATTATCCGCGCCGTTTTGTTCCCCCTAATAAATGCTATTATGTCTTTTTGTAGTGTCTTTAGGTCTTTAAGTGGAACTTGGATGGGGAGAGTCCTAAAAAGATATAATATCTGGGGTAAGATGGTCATTTTGACAGACGCTAGTCTGCCTAACCACGAGAAGTTATATGTTTTCCATTTATGTAGTTTTTTCTTTATCTCTTTGTAAAGGGGTTCATAATTATGTTTGTATAGCTGGTCAATACGAGGTGTTAGGTGTATTCCCAAATATTTGAGCGAATGAGCAACCCATCTGATTTGAAAGTTAATTTCAATATTTTTTTTGGTATGTTGTGGTAGTCCTAGAGACATTGCTTCGCATTTATCTAAATTAATTTTGTATCCTGAAATTTGAGAGAACTGGTCTAGGAGAGTGTATAAATTGGTTAGTGAGGTGAGGGGCTTGGACAAAGTTAGAAGAATGTCATCTGCAAAAAGTGTTGATTTGTATTCTTGATTTTTAATTTTTACTCCTGAAATATCTGGGTCTGATCTGATTCTTGCTGCCAGAGGCTCTATGCAGAGCGCGAATAGAAGAGGGGACAGTGGGCATCCCTGTCTCGTGCCGTTTAATATGGGGAAGATCTTAGACTTGTAACCTGAGATTGACACTTGGGCTGTTGGGTTTGAATAGATAGCATTTATAGCCGTAATAAAGGCCCCCCTGAATCCCATCTGATGTAGTACCGCCGACATGTATCTCCAATCTACTCTATCGAATGCCTTCTCTGCATCCAGCGAGAGGAGCAGAGAAGGCATCCCGGTGTCTCCCACATAATCTATGATATTTAAGAGCCGTCGTACATTGTCTGGAGCTTCCCTATCTGATACAAAGCCCACTTGATCTGGGTGAACTAGTTTTGGCAGAATATGTTTTAGTCTATTAGCTAAAATTTTCGTGAAAATTTTCATGTCTTGATTAATAAGCGAAATGGGGCGATAATTCGCGCATAAGTTGTGGTTTTTGCCGGGTTTGGGAATCACTACTATTTTGGCTTGTAACATATCTTTTGGGATAGTGTGCCCCTCTAGTATTAAATTACAAAACTCTGTGAGATGCGGGACTAGTATTTCTTTGAATGATTTATAGTATTCCCCCACAAATCCATCAGGTCCTGCTGCTTTTCCTGTCTTGAGGTCCTTAATGACCCTCAGGACTTCTGCCCTAGAAATTGGTGTGTTTAGTTTGTCTAGGTCTTCTGTTGTAATTGTGTGTAAATTGGCTTCTTTTAGAAATTGCTTTGTTTGGGATTCTGTGGTGTTTGTGTAAGTGACCTTATTACCGTCGTATAACTTCCCATAGAAGTCCGCAAATGTATCCGCGATAAGTTGAGGATTTGAAACTGAAGTGCCATTTGCCGCTAATATAGAAGGGATAATAGATGCTTTGCATCGGTCTCTGAGTTTATTCGCCAAAAATTTGTCTGGTTTGTCTTTGTAGATGTAGTATTGTGTATTTAGTTTCTGTATAGCCCTGATAGACTGAGTGTTTAACATGCTGGCTAAAGCGTCTCTTTTAACTGTTAGGGTAGTTAAAATGTCTTTTCTTTTTGTAATCTTATGGAGTTTCTCTAAGTCAGAAATTTCTGTGTGTAGTTGTGATATTTGAGCTCTGTATTGTTTGTTACTAGTGGATTTGTCCTGGATGAATAATCCTCGCATGTAGGTTTTATGTGCCGCCCAAGGAGACAGAGGGTTCAGTGTAGTTCCCTTATTAAGTTCCCAAAAATCAGTCTGTGATTTGACGTATTTATCTCTGTGTGTGGGGTTTTTTAAATGTGTCGGATCATAAGTCCAGGATCTTGCTCTTTGTGTATCTACAAATCCCTCTAGATATAAGGACAAAACAGAATGGTCTGACCACACACATGGCTGGATTTTTGAGGTTTGTAGAAGTGGTTGTAAGACTTGGCTAATGTAGATGTAATCCAGTCTCGTGTATTGTTTATGGGCTGCCGAATAAAAAGTAGTGTCTGTTGTGTTTCCATATAATGTGAACCAAGAGTCAAATAAAGCATGTGGTGTTAGGTGTTCCTGAATGGAGCTTACTATTCTGTTGTGTCTGATTTGTTTAGCTGTGAGTTTGGTTTTGGATTCTTTAAATTTGGTCATCGTGATATTGAAATCACCTGCTAATATAATTTTATAGTGGGACCAGTTGGTGAGTAAACTGGAGATTTGGGTAAAAAACGAATGCTGATTGTCGTTGGGGGCGTAAACATTGCATAGAATAACGTGGGATTCTCCAAAGTGACCCCTGACTATAAGATATCTTCCTTCTCTGTCTGCAATAGTGGATTCATGCTTAAATGGTAAATTAGCGTGGATAAGGATGGAGACCCCTCTTTTCTTAGAGTTAGTCGTTGCGTGGAAGTGTTGTGTGAATTTTCTGGTCCAAAATTTCGGGATTATGTCTTTGGTAAAGTGGGTTTCTTGAAGGAATAAGATGTTGGCTCCTAAAAGACTGTACTGGGACATGGCTGTACGTCTCTTAACATTAGTATTTAAGCCTCTCACGTTGTGAGATATGAGGTGAATTTTTGGTATCATCTAGTTCGTAAAATGTAAAGTGTTTTCTGATATGGTGCAGGTAAATAAGTGTTTAATACATACGACCCAAAGGAGGTGGTAGGTTCAAACCTGGAGGCGATAGAAAGTTGTGCTGACCCGGAGGGGGTGACCTTCTCGGCATCTTTAGGAGAAGAGTTAAAGAACGTTAAAAGAGAGATATAAATGAAGCATAAACATGAAAAACAAAGTGTAACATAACAACTGTTAAACCTAACTTGTAGGTATGCATACATTATTACTACTAACAAGTTGGGATAGGGGAGAAGAGCTGGACCGTGAGATGAGTTAATAAAAAGTTAGCTAATGTGTCAGCTTTTAGAAATTTCGACTAACATAACTAATCATATTTTCTAACTGAGAAACAACATATTACAATTCTTTTCCCCTCCTTCGTTTTGTACAAAGGAGGGCTTTAAAGTAGTTCATACAAAAGGGTCAAGTAGCCAAAGTTCCCCTGTCAGGGACCTTGGTCAAACAGTACTCGGGGGGATTGGGGCTCTGCCTGGAGGGTCCAGGCGGCATTTTTGTGACTGTTCTGCATCCCCCCGGTGAAAAAACAATGTAAATGGGTCAGGCAACCTTGATATTGTATCATTTTTTGGTTCTTTTGCGGTTTACTTGTGTCCATTTTATGTGGTTAGAGGTGTTCGGCAGTGGATGAGGAATGTCCTCCATTGGTATGTTCGGGACTTCCAGTCCTAGTAATTTGCAGGTAGGGGGAATATCTTCTACATCGTGGACTGTAAAGGTTTTGTTGTCCTTGAGAATGTGCAGGGCGAAGGGGAAGCCCCATCTATATTTAATTTGATTTTTGCGTAGAAGAGTTGTCAAGGGGCGCAGGGAGCTTCTTCTATGGAGGGTTCTAATGCTGAGATCTTGGAAGAACTGAATAACACTTCCCTGAAATTTATAGGTAGGTTTGCTTCTGGAAGCTTGAAGGATTTTCTCTTTATCTTGAAAAAATGAGAATTTTACTATAATGTCTCTAGGGGGCGCCTCCTCCCTGGGTTTTGCTCTTAACGCTCTATGGGCTCTTTCAATCGCAAACTCAGTTTCTTCTGATTCTCCTGTAATATTTCTGAATAAGTGTTTCAGGTATGTGTTTAGATCAGGATTAGTGATTGATTCTGGGACCCCCTTCAGCCTGATGTTACTTCTGCGTGACCTATTTTCTAGGTCATCGACCTTGTCTTGCAATTCGTTGATGGTCTGGTTTTGTGACTGTAGGGTGTGAGAGGTAGTTTCCATTTCTTCTGTTACTGTGTCTCTGTGTTCTTCTAAGGCTTCTAGTCTACCTCCCATGTCTGCTATGTCTGCTCTAATATCTGTTAGGCTGGATGTGACTGCTGAGTGCATTGTGTCTATCTTTTCCCACAATTTTTCGAAATTTGCTGCGATGTCTTGTTTTGAGACCAGGTCTTTGAGGTCTGCTTTTGTTACTGGGTGAGTCTCACTATGTGGAGTAGAATCTAATTCAGTGTCTGAATTTCCCTCCATCTCCTCTGTCACTGTTTCTGTCAGTTTACTGTGGCGTGAAGGTTTGAAGAAGGTGCTCACAGTGGAGGATTTATTTATCTTTTCTCCTTTAGTAGATTTTTTGGCTGACATATTAGTTGTTTATTATTAGAGATGAGAATATAGTATGGTGGAGGGTGAGCTGATATCTTTAAGAGACTCTCCAATATGTTAGTATAGCCCTTTGAAATAAAGAAACCTTGCTGTGTAAGAGAGAGTTGCCTCAGGTTAGAGGTGATGTTATAATATCTTTTAGAGCTTTTGACTTCCAGATAGAAAATGACTCTAGGTAACTAAGGGTAATGAATTCAGCTAGTTGTCTTGAGATAGCCACTAAAAGTTATGTCCCATTAAGTGAATTGTTTGATGCCACGTGTGTGTGGATAACAGGGGTTATGTTGCAAGTTTTAGGGCCTGCCGTGCACTTCCAATTGCCGAATATATTAACAGACTCTTATGTTCCTTATATGTTTTTAAAGTGGGTATGCCTGATTGATCATTAGATGCCTCACATCTTCCGTTTAGGGCCAGTTATACTTTAAAGTTATTGTGACTCCTTTGGCCCAAACTTAATTACTTTTGCTTGAAATGTCCCTCTTATTTTGCCCCCAAGCATAGTCCGGCTATGACTGCCTGTGTTACTTATAAGATTTATCACCTAATAGTTCGGGGGTGTTGGGATGGCTGACAGCGCCAAATTCCAGCATCTGTCTTCATCGGTTACCAACCGTTATGTGTTGCGTAGATCGGCATTCACTAGGCCCATGTGTGCAGGTGATGGAGGCTGCTTACCCGTGTGATTATCTGGATCGGAGCGGTCAGCGCCGCTTAACTTATAGAAAGTTTGTGTTGTCGCCCATCTGCTTACTGTATTATGGCTCTAGTCGCTGCTGCTTGAATGCTGGGTTCCGGAGTTTTGTCCGTCTGTTGCTTGTCACGCCATTAATGCTGCAGGGATTACTTTAGTTTCGGCGCGAAACCGCCGCTTGTAAAATTGGTAATTTTCCCAGCAGCGCCAACCGCTCACTGTCCCTCTTCAGATTGTGTTCCCGGTGTTCAGAGACCTCACCCAGTGTATAAATATTATATATTCTTATTTTAAAGCTGAAATGCTGACTTTGTTAGGGATTCCAGCTCAGAGCTCAGAGCTCACACGTCCATCTTTGAGCTCAGTCAAACTCCGCCCCCCCATTCTACTGTATTTAAAGGGACATGAAACACAGTTTTCTTTCATGATTTGGATAGAACATACAATTTTAAACAACTTTCCAATTATTATCAATTCTGCTTCAATCTCCTGCTATCCTTTGTTGAAGCACTCCCAGGATTTAGCTGAACACATTGGTAAGCCAATGAAAAGAGGCATATATGTGCTGTAACCAATCAGCAGCTAGCTCCCAGCTCCCAAGCCTACCTAGATATGATTTTCAACAAAGAATACCAAGAGAACTAAGCTAAATAGATAATAGAAGTAAATTGGAGTTATTTAAAATTATATGTTCTATTTTAATCATATATATATGTATATATAAATTAATTTCATGTTCCTTTAATGGTCCTTTAGGAATTATTTTGTGTGCATGGAAGTAGGAATCTATCTCACGTTGGCCGTTACCTGTTATGCTGTTTTGGTTTGTAAAATCTGCTAAATGTGTGATATTATTTAGATACGTTAAACTGTCACTGTTTTTAGTGTCTATATCAGTAAATCCCTTGTCCCTGGTGAGACGTTTAGTTTATGTTTGTGAGTTCAGCTGAAATATTTTTTACCATTCTTATCGGAATCTCTTTAAAACTGAAAGAATTCTTATTTACTAAAATGTAATTAAAGAGACATAAAATTTAAAAAATAAAATGCTCTAATGAGCTAAAGAATTTTATTATTGCACCATTGCTTAAACAGAAAGGGCTTAAATATATAAATAAAGGGTTGCGAAACCCAATTTTTTGTTTTGTGATTCTGACAGACAGAGCAAACCATTAATACAAATAAAAGTTTTTAATTGTTTCTGCTATTAACATTGCTTTGTTCTCACTGCATTATTTGTTGAAGTTCATACTTAGGTAGGTAGTGTGCACAAGTCTGCAGCACTACATGACAAACTGCCATTCTTGCAAATGTATAACATAGTAACATAGGCCTAGATTTGGAGTTTTGTCGGTAAAGACCCGCGTAGCTAACGCCGGCTTTTTTCTGGCCGCACCATAAAAATAACTCTGGCATTGAGAGTCCACATAAAGGCTGCGTTAGGCTCCAAAAAAGGAGCGTAGAGCATATTTAACGCAGCTTCAACTCTCGATACCAGAGTTGCTTACGCAAGCGGCCAGCCTCAAAAACGTGCTCGTGCACGATTCTCCCATAGAAAACAATGGGGCTGTTTGAGCTGAAAAAAAACCTAACACCTGCAAAAAAGCCGCGTTCAGCTCCTAACGCAGCCCCATTGTTTGCTATGCGGAAACACTTCCTACGTCTGCACCTAACACTCTAACATGTACCCCGAGTCTAAACACCCCTAACCTTACACTTATTAACCCCTATTCTGCCGCCCCCGCTATCGCTGACCCCTGCATATTATTATTAACCCCTAATCTGCCGCTCCGTAAAACCGCCGCTACTTACATTATCCCTATGTACCCCTAATCTGCTGCCCTAACATCGCCGACACCTAACTTCAAACTTTGTATTTATTTTAACCAGGTAAAATAGCTATTAAATAGTTAAGAACTATTTAATAGCTACAATAGTTAAAATAATTACAAAATTACCTGTAAAATAAATCCTAACCTAAGTTACAATTAAACCTAACACTACACTATCAATAAATTAATTAAATAAACTACCTACAATTACCTACAATTAACCTAACACTACACTATCAATAAATTAATTAAATACAATTCCTACAAATAAATACAATTAAATAAACTAGCTAAAGTACAAAAAATAAAAAAGAACTAAGTTACAAAAAATAAAAAAATATTTACAAACATAATAAAAATATTACAACAATTTTAAACTAATTACACCTACTCTAAGCCCCCTAATAAAATTACAAAGCCCCCCAAAATAAAAAAATGCCCTACCCTATTCTAAATTACTAAAGTTCAAAGCTCTTTTACCTTACCAGCCCTGAACAGGGCCCTTTGCGGGGCATGCCCCAAGAAGTTCAGCTCTTTTGCCTGTAAAAAAAAACATACAATACCCAAGCCCCCCAACATTACAACCCACCACCCACATACCCCTAATCTAACCCAAACCCCCCTTAAATAAACCTAACACTAAGCCCCTGAAGATCTTCCTACCTTGTCTTCACCTCACCGGGTTCAACGATCTGTCCAGAAGAGCTCCTCCGATGTCCTGATCCAAGCCCAAGCGGGGGGCTGAAGAGGTCCATGATCCGGCTGAAGTCTTCATCCAAGCGGGGCAGAAGAGGTCTTCCATCCGATTGAAGTCTTCATCCAAGCGGGATCTTCTATGGTCATCCATCCGGAGCGGAGCGGCAGGATCCTGAAGACCTCCGACGCGGAACATCCATCCTGGCCGACGACTGAACGATGAATGACGGTTCCTTTAAATGACGTCATCCAAGATGGCGTCCCTCGAATTCCGATTGGCTTATAGGATTCTATCAGCCAATCGGAATTAAGGTAGGAATAATCTGATTGGCTGAAGGAATCAGCCAATCAGAATCAAGTTCAATCCGATTGGCTGATCCAATCAGCCAATCAGATTGAGCTCGCATTCTATTGGGGGGCTTTGTTATTTTATTAGGGGGCTTAGAGTAGGTGTAATTAGTTTAAAATTGTTGTAATATTTTTATTATGTTTGTAAATATTTTTTTATTTTTTGTAACTTAGTTCTTTTTTATTTTTTGTACTTTAGCTAGTTTATTTAATTGTATTTATTTGTAGGAATTGTATTTAATTAATTTATTGATAGTGTAGTGTTAGGTTAATTGTAGGTAATTGTAGGTAGTTTATTTAATTAATTTATTGCTAGTGTAGTGTTAGGTTTAATTGTAGGTAATTGTAGGTATTTTATTTAATTAATTTATTGATAGTGTAGTGTTAGGTTTAATTGTAACTTAGGTTAGGATTTATTTTACAGGTAATTTTGTAATTATTTTAACTATTTTAGCTATTAAATAGTTCTTAACTATTTAATAGCTATTGTACCTGGTTAAAATAAATACAAAGTTACCTGTAAAATAAATATTAATCCTAAAATAGCTATAATATAATTATAATTTATATTGTAGCTATATTAGGATTTATTTTACAGGTAAGTATTTATCTTTAAATAGGAATAATTTATTTAATAAGAGTTAATTAATTTTGTTAGATTAAAATTATATTTAATTTAGGGGGGTGTTAGTGTTAGGGTTAGACTTAGCTTTAGGGGTTAATACATTTATTAGAATAGCGGTGAGCTCCAGTCGGCAGATTAGGGGTTAATGTTTGAAGTTAGGTGTCGGCGATGTTAGGGAGGGCAGATTAGGGGTTAATACTATTTATTATAGGGTTAGTGAGGCGGATTAGGGGTTAATAACTTTATAATAATAGCGGTGCGGTCCGCTCGGCAGATTAGGGGTTAATAAGTGTAGGCAGGTGGAGGCGACGTTGAGGGGGGCAGATTAGGGGTTAATAAATATAATATAGGGGTCGGCGGTGTTAGGGGCAGCAGATTAGGGGTACATAAGTATAACGTAGGTGGCGGCGCTTTGCGGTCGGCAGATTAGGGGTTAATGATTGTAGGTAGCTGGCTGCGAGGTTGTGGGGGGCAGGTTAGGGGTTAATAAATATAATATAGGGGTCGGCGGTGTTAGGGGCAGCAGATTAGGGGTACATAAGTATAACGTAGGTGGCGGTCGGCAGATTAGGGGTTAAAAAAAATTAATCGAGTGTCGGCGATGTGGGGGGACCTCGGTTTAGGGGTACATAGGTAGTTTATGGGTGTTAGTGTACTTTAGAGTACAGTAGTTAAGAGCTTTATAAACCGGCGTTAGCCCAGAAAGCTCTTAACTACTGACTTTTTTCCTGCGGCTGGAGTTTTGTCGTTAGATGTCTAACGCTCACTTCAGACACGATTCTAAATACCGGAGTTAGAAAGATCCCATTGAAAAGATAGGATACGCAATTGACGTAAGGGGATCTGCGGTATGGAAAAGTCGCGGCTGAAAAGTGAGCGTTAGACCCTTTTTTGAGTGACTCCAAATACCGGAGGTAGCCTAAAACCGGCGTTAGGAGCCTCTAACGCTGGTTTTCACGGCTAACGCCAAACTCCAAATCTAGGCCATAGTAACATAGTAGATGAGGTTGAAAAAAGACCAAAGTCTATCGAGTTCAACCTATGCAAATCTAAAATATATACAAAAAGCTCCAGTTAAGGTTAAATAATCCCACTAAAAAGTGACCCATTTAATACTAGCAATCATATCCATGAATTTTGTTTATAGACAGAAATGTATCCAAATATTTTTTAAATGTATCTAGGGTATTTGCATTCACTACCTCCTTTGGTAATGAGTTCCACACTTTTTATTGCTCTTACAGTTAAAAAACGTTTCTGTTGCAGGAGATTAAATCTCCTTTCCTCCAACCTTAAATTGTGACCCCTGGTCACAAACAATTTTCTTGGAATAAACAGAGCTTCTGCCATCTCTGTATATGGGCCTTGAATATATTTATATAAAGTAAAGTAATCATGTCACCTCTTAAGCGCCTTTTTTCCTAAAGAAAACAGACCCAGTTTGGCTAGCCTCTCCTCATAGGTTAAATTCTCCAATTCCCTTATTAGCTTTGTGGCCCTTCTGTGGACTTTTTCTAGTTCTGCAATATCATTTTTTGCAATTGGTCCCCAGAACTGCACTTCATACTCAAGGTGAGGTCTTATCAGAGCTGTATATAATGACAGAATTATGCTTTCCTCCCTTGAGTCAATGCCTCTTTTAATACATGCTAGTATCTTATTAGCCTTTGAAGCTGCTGCCCTGCATTGTGCACCCATCTTTAGCTTGTTATCTATTACTACCCCCAAATCCCTTTCCTCCTGTGTTTGGCTAAGTCTTGTCCCATTTAAATAATAGGTTGCCTGCTTATTTTTACTTCCAAAATGTAGAATCTTGCATTTTCCCGTATTAAATCTCATTTTCCATTTACCTGCCCATACTTCTAATTTTTGCAGGTCCCTTTGTAACGAAAGTTCATCCTGCTCTGACCTAATGACCTTACTTAACTTAGTATCATCTGAAAAAATAGAGATGTTGCTATTTAATCCTAGCTCCAAGTCATTTATAAAAATATTAAAAAGAATAGAATAAGGCCTAGTTCTTATTCTCGCAAAGTTTAAGGAGGTGATTAGATAGGAGCGCCAAATAAGGCAAGGTCTAGGGGGTAAAGGAATGGGTGATTTAATATAATCACAAATGGAAATGATCCTGTGAGTGTTGTATTAAAGTGGACTATAGGGGTGGAAATAGTCCTATCTTATGTATTGATGAGTTCGTTGAATACGTGAATTCCAAGCATATATACCCCTAAATTTAATATAGGGGTAATGGTAGCATTCAATGAGTAGAGTGCAAGTATAAAAACGAAATTATATGTATAGCGCAGTAGAGGTTTGCATAAGAAATCGATGTGTGGCACAAAAAATATATATTTAAATAAAAATAACAAAGTTTAATATCAATTACATAAATAAATATGGATCCATATCAACATTGGTATTACCCTAAAAACAATATTTTGGTATTATCCTAAAACAGTTTTAATAAATAAATCTATCTGATCAAGAACTTTGCTAATTACGAATTTGAATGCAATCTTAACAATACAATTTTGCCTGCGTATTTTGTTTGCATAGTTCAATTATTCATCTTTTAAGATTTTTAAATTATGAATTTTATTGTGCACTTCCCATATGAAAATGCAGTATACGCCCCTTAGTGAGACACCGTGTTTTCAGGGTAAAAAGTGGCTTTGTAGAATTCCAGCAGCAAAATTGAAGGACTGGCGAAACTTCTTATAGAATCTCAGCCCAGAGACCTTTTTAGCCAGTATGACGGCAGTTTTGCAAGAATAAGAGCAAAGTGTTTTTTCTTACAGCGCTGTATGTGGACGACCTATAGCTCCTGTCTAAGGCAGGTCCCCAAATGCCCGCGGTATGAGATAAAGTTTAAGGAGGTGATTAGATAGGAGCGCCAAATAAGGCAAGGTCTAGGGGTAAAGGAATGGGTGATTTAATATTATCACAAATGGAAATGATCCTGTGAGTGTTGTATTAAAGTGGACTATAGGGGTGGAAATAGTCCTATCTTATGTATTGATGAGTTTGTTCAATACGTGAATTCCAAGCATATATACCCCTAAATTTAATATAGGGGTAATGGTAGCATTCACTGAGTAGAGTGCAAGTATAAAAACGAAATTATATGTATAGCGCAGCAGAAGTTTGCATAAGAAATCGATGTGTGGCACAAAAAATATATATTTAAATAAAAATAACAAAGTTTAATATCAATTACATAAATAAATATGGATCCATATCAACATTGGTATTACCCTAAAAACAATATTTTGGTATTATCCTAAAACAGTTTTAATAAATAAATCTATCTGATCAAGAACTTCGCATATATAAAAGGGGGGCGTGGCACGTTGTCAGGTTTTTCTCTAATAGATGAGCCTGCTAAATATAAAGGTGCGCAAGAATAGACAATAAATGACAAAAATTAAAACACAAAAGGCGTTAGCCCATCTAATGATAAGGTGGGCTAAAAATAGTAAAGATAAATAGTTAAAACCCTAGTATTGGGAAGTCAACATTTAAACAATATAGTTTGTTATAACAATTAAAAAACAGATGCAAAACGGCATAATCTAACATAACAATATTAAAAAGTAATATTAAAAAGTAATATTGGAAAATAACGTGATCTCCAGTGAAAATAGTGACAGTCCAAGTTAGTGGGATATAGTCCAATTCGTGAAAAACATGTAGTTCAAAAATAATGCAAAAAGTTAAATCCACAAAAAAATATATATAAAAGTATACAGTTCCTTCCAAAAATGTAGTGATGTCTCAAATGGTGAAAAAATGAAAAATTGAGTAGCTAGTGTGTGCACAAACTAGTGAACGTGATCACTGGAAAACCATAAAAAACTTTAAAAAGCTTAGAAGGCTTGTTATTCTCAAGTGGTAGTCTACAATCAGCTTCCTGATAACAGAGGTCCCTTAGGTTGTGACCCTATCCGCAAAGGGTAATGCGAGAAGATAATTCAAAAAGAGAATAAAAGACAAAACTCAATTAAAAATAAAAACAAAAATAGAAAAAAGTGTCTGGGAAGTCCTCAAAACCTGTAAATAAAGAATAGCAACATAGTGTGATATTGCTAATAATGTACAATAGTTAAAAGGAATAATGCTCACCATATACTTGTCAACGCGTTTCGGCCTGCAGTAGAGGCCTTTCTCAAGACTTTGAGGACTTCCCAGACACTTTTTTTCTGTTTTTGTTTTTATTTTTAATTGAGTTTTGTCTTTTATTCTCTTTTTGAATTATCTTCTCGCATTACCCTTGCGGATAGGGTCACAACCTAAGGGACCTCTGTTATCAGGAAGCTGATTGTAGACTACCACTTGAGAATAACAAGCCTTCTAAGCTTTTTAAAGTTTTTTATGGTTTTTCAGTGATCACGTTCACTAGTTTGTGCACACAATAGCTACTCACTTTTTCATTTTTTCACCATTTGAGACATCACTACATTTTTGGAAGGAACTGTATACTTTTATATATATTTTTTTGTGGATTTAACTTTTTGCATTATTTTTGAACTACATGTTTTTCACGAATTGGACTATATCCCACTAACTTGGACTGTCACTATTTTCACTGGAGATCACGTTATTTTCCAATATTACTTTTTAATATTACTTTTTAATATTGTTATGTTAGATTATGCCGTTTTGCATCTGTTTTTTAATTGTTATAACAAACTATATTGTTTAAATGTTGACTTCCCAATACTAGGGTTTTAACTATTTATCTTTACTATTTTTAGCCCACCTTATCATTAGATGGGCTAACGCCTTTTGTGTTTTAATTTTTGTCATTTATTGTCTATTCTTGCGCACCTTTATATTTAGCAGGCTCATCTATTAGAGAAAAACCTGACAACGTGCCACGCCCCCCTTTTATATATGCAAAGTTCTTGATCAGATAGATTTATTTATTAAAACTGTTTTAGGATAATACCAAAATATTGTTTTTAGGGTAATACCAATGTTGATATGGATCCATATTTATTTATGTAATTGATATTAAACTTTGTTATTTTTATTTAAATATATATTTTTTGTGCCACACATCGATTTCTTATGCAAACCTCTGCTGCGCTATACATATAATTTCGTTTTTATACTTGCACTCTACTCAGTGAATGCTACCATTACCCCTATATTAAATTTAGGGGTATATATGCTTGGAATTCACGTATTGAACAAACTCATCAATACATAAGATAGGACTATTTCCACCCCTATAGTCCACTTTAATACAACACTCACAGGATCATTTCCATTTGTGATAATATTAAATCACCCATTCCTTTACCCCTAGACCTTGCCTTATTTGGCGCTCCTATCTAATCACCTCCTTAAACTTTATCTCATACCGCGGGCATTTGGGGACCTGCCTTAGACAGGAGCTATAGGTCGTCCACATACAGCGCTGTAAGAAAAACCACTTTGCTCTTATTCTCGCAAAACTGCCGTCATACTGGCTAAAAAGGTCTCTGGGCTGAGATTCTATAAGAAGTTTCGCCAGTCCTTCAATTTTGCTGCTGGATATCTATAAAGCCACTTTTTACCCTGAAAACACGGTGTCTCACTAAGGGGCGTATACTGCATTTTCATATGGGAAGGAGATGCGAACATTACTAAAGTGCACAATAAAATTCATAATTTAAAAATCTTAAAAGATGAATAATTGAACTATGCAAACAAAATACGCAGGCAAAATTGTATTGTTAAGATTGCATTCAAATTCGTAATTAAACTGTTAATCAAAAAACGTATTTTATCAAAAACGCAGAATTTGTATGTAAATTACACAGGATTAAATCACATTAACTATGCACAGTGTAAATCATAATTTGAGTACACTAGGGGCGCGATCCGATATAGATCGCAGTTTGCGGCGCAAGCGAGGGAACCGGCGTCGCCCGCAGTTTCAGCTCGCAACTCGAGCTATCCTATATAAGTCGCCGTCAGATGCTAACGTGCCGTAAGTCTGAGAAACCAGCGATGTCCAGAAATCTGCGCAAGTACAAATTTCTGGCGTCGCCAGTGACTTGCGGCACGTTAGAAACTGCCGGCGCCTATAAAACCTGACTAAAGTCTAAAACACCCGCACTGTCTAACACGCCTCCCTAACATAGCCCGACAAGTCTAACACGCCTCCCTAACAAAGCCCGACATGTCTAACCCTCTATCCGCTATCCCCCCTCACTATCCTAACAATAAAAAAGCTATTAACCCCTAAACCGCCGCTCCCGTACCCCGCCGCCAGCTATATTATATCTATAACCCCCTAAAGTGAGCCCCTAACACCGCCGCCATCTATATTAAAATTATTAACCCCTAATGTAAGCCCCTTACACCGCCGCCATCTCTATTAAAATGATTAACCCCTAATTTAATCTACCTACCCCGCCGCCAGCTATATTATCTATATTAACCCTAAGTATATTATAGTTAATATAGGTATTACATTATATATATTAACTATATTAACCCTAATTATATTAGGGTTAATATAGTTAATATAGTTACTATAGTATTTATATTAACTATATTAACTCTATCTAACCCTAACACCCCTAACTAAATTTATATTAAATTAATCTAATTCATTTATAAACTAAAATATTCCTATTTAAATCTAAATACTTACCTATAAAATAAACCCTAAGATAGCTACAATATAATTAATAATTACATTGTAGCTATGTTATGGTTAATATTTATTTTACAGGTAAATTGTTAATTATTTTAACTAGGTATAATAGCTATTAAATAGTTATTAACTATTTAATATCTACCTAGTTAAAATAATTACCCAATTACCTGTAAAATAAATCCTAACCTAAGTTACAAATACACCTACACTATCAATAAATTAAATAAACTACAAACATCTATCTAAAAATACAATTAAATTAACTAAACTAAATTACAAAAAAAAAAAAACACTAAATTACAAAAAATAAAAAAAGATTACAAGATTTTTAAGCTAATTACACCTATTCTAAGCCCCCTAATAAAATAATAAACCCCCAAAATAAAAAAAATTCCCTGCCCTATTCTAAATTAAACAAATTTCAAAGCTCTTTACCTTACCAGCCCTTAAAAGGGCCTTTTGTGGGGCATGCCCCAAAGAATTCAGCTCTTTTGCATACAAATACAATACCCCCCCCCCCATTACAACCCACCACCCACATACCACTATTCTAAAACCACCCAAACCCCCCTTAAAAAAGCCTAACACTACCCCCCTGAAGATCTCCCTACCTTGTCTTCACCACACCGGGCCGAACTCCTGATCCGATCCGGGCGATGTCTTCCTCCAAGCGGCAAAGAAGAATTCTTCCTCCGGCATTGTCTTCCTCCAAGCGGCAAAGAAGAATTCTTCCTCCGGCGACGTCTTCCTCCAAGCGGCAGCAAAGTCTTCATTCTTCCGGCGGCATCTTCAATCTTCTTTCTTCGCTCCGCCGCTGTGGAGCATCCATCCCGGCCGACTACTGAACTACGAATGAGGTACCTTTAAATGACGTCATCCAAGATGGCGTCCGCCGAATTCCGATTGGCTGATAGGATTCTATCAGCCAATCGGAATTAAGTTAAAAAAATCTGATTGGCTGATTGAATCAGCCAATCAGATTCAAGTTCAATCGGATTGGCTGATCCAATTAGCCAATCCGATTGAGCTCTCATTCTATTTGCTGTTCCGATCAGCCAATAGAATGCGAGCTCAATATGATTGGCTGATTGGATCAGCCAATCGGATTGAACTTGAATCTGATTGGCTGATTCAATCAGCCAATCAGATTTTTTTAACTTAATTCCGATTGGCTGATAGAATCCTATCAGCCAATCGGAATTCGGCGGACGCCATCTTGGATGACGTCATTTAAAGGTACCTCATTCGTAGTTCAGTAGTCGGCCGGGATGGATGCTCCGCGGCGGCGGAGCGAAGAAAGAAGATTGAAGATGCCGCCGGAAGAATGAAGACTTTGCTGCCGCTTGGAGGAAGACGTCGCCGGAGGAAGAATTCTTCTTTGCCGCTTGGAGGAAGACATCGCCCGGATCGGATCAGGAGTTCGGCCAGGTGTGGTGAAGACAAGGTAGGGAGATCTTCAGGGGGGTAGTGTTAGGCTTTTTTAAGGGGGGTTTGGGTGGTTTTAGAATAGGGGTATGTGGGTGGTGGGTTGTAATGGGGGGGTATTGTATTTGTATGCAAAAGAGCTGAATTCTTTGGGGCATGCCCCACAAAAGGCTCTTTTAAGGGCTGGTAAGGTAAAGAGCTTTGAAATTTGTTTAATTTAGAATAGGGCAGGGAATTTTTTTTATTTTGGGGGTTTATTATTTTATTAGGGGGCTTAGAATAGGTGTAATTAGCTTAAAAATCTTGTAATCTTTTTTTATTTTTTGTAATTTAGTGTTTGTTTTTTTTGTAATTTAGTTTAGTTAATTTAATTGTATTTTTAGATAGATGTTTGTAGTTTATTTAATTTATTGATAGTGTAGGTGTATTTGTAACTTAGGTAAGAATTTATTTTACAGGTAATTGGGTAATTATTTTAACTAGGTAGATATTAAATAGTTAATAACTATTTAATAGCTATTATACCTAGTTAAAATAATTAACAATTTACCTGTAAAATAAATATTAACCCTAACATAGCTACAATGTAATTATTAATTATATTGTAGCTATCTTAGGGTTTATTTTATAGGTAAGTATTTAGATTTAAATAGGAATATTTTAGTTTATAAATGAATTAGATTAATTTAATATAAATTTAGTTAGGGGTGTTAGGGTTAGATAGAGTTAATATAGTTAATATAAATACTATAGTAACTATATTAACTATATTAACCCTAATATAATTAGGGTTAATATAGTTAATATATATAATGTAATACCTATATTAACTATAATATACTTAGGGTTAATATAGATAATATAGATGGCGGCGGGGTAGGTAGATTAAATTAGGGGTTAATCATTTTAATAGAGATGGCGGCGGTGTAAGGGGCTTACATTAGGGGTTAATAATATTAATATAGCTGGCGGCGGTATAGGGGGATTAGATTAGGGGTTAATAATTTTTATATAGGTGGCGGCGGTGTAAGGGGTCAGATTAGGGGATAGATAAGGTAGATGACAGCGGTGTAAGGGGTTCTAATTAGGGGATAGATAAGGTAGATGGCGGCGGTTTTAGGGGCTCACAGTAGGGGGTTAGTTTATGTAGATGGCGGCGGGGTCCGGGAGCGGCGGTTTAGGGGTTAATAACTTTATTAGGGATTTCGGGGGGGGGGGATCGCGGTTGACAGGTAGATAGACATTGCGCATGCGTTAGGTGTTAGGTTTATTTTAGAAGATCGCGGTTGACAGGGAGATAGACATTGCGCATGCGTTAGGTGTTAGGTTTAATTTAGAAGATCGCGGTTGACAGGGAGATAGACATTGCGCATGCGTTAGGTGTTAGGTTTATTTTAGCAGCCAGTTTAGGGAGTTACGGAGCTCCAATAGTCAGCGTAAGGCTTCTTACGGCTGCTTTTTGTGGCGAGGTGAAAATGGAGTAAGTTTTCTCCATTTTCGCCACGTAAGTCCTTATGCTGCATATTGGATACCAAACTGCGCGGGTTTGGTATACCTGCCTATAGCCCAAAAAACTACGGGCGACTGCAGAAATATACGCGCGTAACTTCTAGGTTACGCCGTATATGTGATACCAAACCCGCGCAAATATTGGCGTCGACGGCTTTTGCGGGCGACGATTTTTATCGGATCGACCCCCAGATGTGCAAATAAAAGCAAGAAATTCGTACATAAAAGTACAAAATACAAAGCGTAATTGTTGTTTTTTCATAAAATTGGCTGAATATGGACGTATACATTTTTTTCTCAAATCCCAGTGTAATTCTCTAAATAATTTTCACAATCCAGTTCTCACTGTTTTTTCTCGCCAGTTAAAAAGTGTTGAGTTTTCACAAAAATACTCAAAACACTAATTATTCTGAAAGGAAAACCAATGCATTAAAAAATGTTAGCGAATTTAAAGTACAGAGCGCTGAAAACAGTATCATTTTGTTGTATTAAGCGCAATTTTAAAGTTTTAAAACACTCCGGTTTCACCCTTTTTACTTTGCCCTCCGTTGCAAACTTTTACCTAGCAGAGAGCTCTCATTATTTGTATGGGAGACATCTCGCCACTCGCAGGGACAGCACCTTTTTACCTAGCAGAGAGCTCTCATTATTTGTATGGGAGAAAGCTCGCCACTCGCAGAGACAGCACCTTTTTACCTAGCAGAGAGCTCTCATTATTTGTATGGGAGACAGCTCGCCACTCGCAGGGACAGCACCTTTTTACCTAGCAGAGAGCTCTCATTATTTGTATGGGAGACAGCTCGCCACTCGCAGGGACAGAACCTTTTTACATAGCAGAGAGCTCTCATTATTTGTATGGGAGACAGCTCGCCACTCGCAGGGACAGACCCTTGTTACCAAGCAGAGAGCTCTCATTATTTGTATGGGAGACAGCTCGCCACTCGCAGGGACAGACCCTTTTTACCTATCAGAGAGCTCTCATTATTTGTATAGGAGACAGCTCGCCACTCGCAGGGACAGCACCTTTTTACCTAGCAGAGAGCTCTCATTATTTGTATGGGAGACAGCTCGCCACTCGCAGGGACAGCACCTTTTTACCTAGCAGAGAGCTCTCATTATTTGTATGGGAGACAGCTCGCCACTCGCAGGGACAGCACCTTTTTACCCAGCAGAGAGCTCTCATTATTTGTATAGGAGACAGCTCGCCACTCGCAGGGACAGCACCTTTTTATCTAGCAGACAGCTCTTATTATTTGTATAGGAGACAGCTCGCCACTCGCAGGGACAACACCTTTTTACCTAGCAGAGAGCTCTCATTATTTGTATAGGAGACAGCTCGCCACTCGCAGGGACAGCATCTTTTTACCTAGCAGAGAGTTCTCATTATTTGTATGGGAGACAGCTCACCACTTGCAGAGACAGCACCTTTTTACCTAGCAGAGAGATCTCATTATTTGTATGGGAGACAGCTCGCCACTCGCAGGGACAGACCCTTTTTACCTAGCAGAGAGCTCTCATTATTTGTATGGGAGACAGCTCGCCACTCACAGGGACAGCACCGTTTTACCTAGCAGAGAGCTCTCATTATTTGTATGGGAGACATCTCGCCACTCGCAGGAACAGCACCTTTTTACCTAGCAGAGAGCTCTCATTATTTGTATAGGAGACATCTCCCCACTCGCAGGGACAGAGCCTTTTTACCTAGCAAAGAGCTCTCATTATTTGTATAGGAGACAGCTCGCCACTCGCAGGGACAGCACCTTCTTACCTAGCAGAGAGCTCTCATTATTTGTATGGGAGACATCTCGCCACTTGCAGGGACAGCACCTTTTTACCTAGCAGAGAGCTCTCATTATTTGTATGGGAGACAGCTCGCCACTCGCAGGGACAGCACCTTTTTACCTAGCAGAGAGCTCTCATTATTTGTATGGGAGACAGCTCGCCACTCGCAGGGACAGCACCTTTTTACCCAGCAGAGAGCTCTCATTATTTGTATAGGAGACAGCTCGCCACTCGCAGGGACAGCACCTTTTTATCTAGCAGACAGCTCTTATTATTTGTATAGGAGACAGCTCGCCACTCGCAGGGACAACACCTTTTTACCTAGCAGAGAGCTCTCATTATTTGTATAGGAGACAGCTCGCCACTCGCAGGGACAGCATCTTTTTACCTAGCAGAGAGTTCTCATTATTTGTATGGGAGACAGCTCACCACTTGCAGAGACAGCACCTTTTTACCTAGCAGAGAGATCTCATTATTTGTATGGGAGACAGCTCGCCACTCGCAGGGACAGACCCTTTTTACCTAGCAGAGAGCTCTCATTATTTGTATGGGAGACAGCTCGCCACTCACAGGGACAGCACCGTTTTACCTAGCAGAGAGCTCTCATTATTTGTATGGGAGACATCTCGCCACTCGCAGGAACAGCACCTTTTTACCTAGCAGAGAGCTCTCATTATTTGTATAGGAGACATCTCCCCACTCGCAGGGACAGAGCCTTTTTACCTAGCAAAGAGCTCTCATTATTTGTATGGGAGACATCTCGCCACTTGCAGGGACAGCACCTTTTTACCTAGCAGAGAGCTCTCATTATTTGTATGGGAGACAGCTCGCCACTCGCAGGGACAGCACCTTTTTACCTAGCAGAGAGCTCTCATTATTTGTATGGGAGACAGCTCGCCACTCGCAGGGACAGCACCTTTTTACCTAGCAGAGCGCTCTCATTATTTGTATGGGAGACAGCTCGCCACTCGCAGAGACAGACCCTTTTTACCTAGCAGAGAGCTCTCATTATTTGTACGGGAGACAGCTCACCACTCGCAGGGACAGCACCTTTTTACCTAGCAGAGAGCTCTCATTATTTGTATGGGAGACATCTCGCCACTCGCAGGGACAGCACCTTTTTACCCAGCAGAGAGCTCTCATTATTTGTATGGGAGACAGCTCGCCACTCGCAGGGACAGCACCTTTTTACCTAGCAGAGAGTTCTCATTATTTGTATGGGAGACAGCTCGCCACTTGCAGGGACAGCACCTTTTTACCTAGCAGAGAGCTCTCATTATTTGTATAGGAGACAGCTCGCCACTCGCAGGGACAGCACCTTTTTACCTAGCAGAGAGCTCTCATTATTTGTATAGGAGACAGCTCGCCACTCGCAGGGACAGCACCTTTTTACCTAGCAGAGAGCTCTCATTATTTGTATGGGAGACAGCTCGCCACTCGCAGAGACAGCACCTTTTTACCTAGCAGAGAGCTCTTATTATTTGTATGGAAGACAGCTCGCCACTCCCAGGGACAGCACCTTTTTACCTAGCAGAGAGCTCTCATTATTTGTATAGGAGACAGCTCGCCACTCGCAGGGACAGCACCTTTTTACCTAGCAGACAGCTCTTATTATTTGTATAGGAGACAGCTCGCCACTCGCAGGGACAGCACCTTTTTACCTAGCAGAGAGCTCTCATTATTTGTATAGGAGAAAGCTCGCCACTCCCAGGGACAGCACCTTTTTACCTAGCAGAGAGCTCTCATTATTTGTATGGGAGACAGCTCGCCACTCGCAGAGACAGCACCTTTTTACCTAGCAGAGAGCTCTCATTATTTGTATGGGAGACAGCTCTCCACTCGCAGGGACAGAGCCTTTTTACCTAGCAGAGAGCTCTCATTATTTGTATAGGAGACAGCTCGCCACTCGCAGAGACAGACCCTTTTTACCTAGCAGAGAGCTCTCATTATTTGTATAGGAGACAGCTCGCCACTCGCAGGGACAGCACCTTTTTACCTAGCAGAGAGCTCTCATTATTTGTATAGGAGACAGCTCGCCACTCGCAGGGACAGCACCTTTTTACCTAGCAGAGAGCTCTCATTATTTGTATGGGAGACATCTCGCCACTCGCAGGGACAGCACCTTTTTACCTAGCAGAGAGCTCTCATTATTTGTATGGGAGACATCTCGTCACTCGCAGGAACAGCACCTTTTTACCTAGCAGAGAGCTATCATTATTTGTATAGGAGACATCTCCCCACTCGCAGGGACAGAGCCTTTTTACCTAGCAAAGAGCTCTCATTATTTGTATAGGAGACAGCTCGCCACTCGCAGGGACAGCACCTTCTTACCTAGCAGAGAGCTCTCATTATTTGTATGGGAGACATCTCGCCACTTGCAGGGACAGCACCTTTTTACCTAGCAGAGAGCTCTCATTATTTGTATGGGAGACAGCTCGCCACTCGCAGGGACAGCACCTTTTTACCTAGCAGAGAGCTCTCATTATTTGTATGGGAGACAGCTCGCCACTCGCAGGGACAGCACCTTTTTACCTAGCAGAGCGCTCTCATTATTTGTATGGGAGACAGCTCGCCACTCGCAGAGACAGACCCTTTTTACCTAGCAGAGAGCTCTCATTATTTGTACGGGAGACAGCTCGCCACTCGCAGGGACAGCACCTTTTTACCTAGCAGAGAGCTCTCATTATTTGTATGGGAGACATCTCGCCACTCGCAGGGACAGCACCTTTTTACCCAGCAGAGAGCTCTCATTATTTGTATGGGAGACAGCTCGCCACTCGCAGGGACAGCACCTTTTTACCTAGCAGAGAGTTCTCATTATTTGTATGGGAGACAGCTCGCCACTCGCAGGGACAGCACCTTTTTACCTAGCAGAGAGCTCTCATTATTTGTATAGGAGACAGCTCGCCACTCGCAGGGACAGCACCTTTTTACCTAGCAGAGAGCTCTCATTATTTGTATAGGAGACAGCTCGCCACTCGCAGGGACAGCACCTTTTTACCTAGCAGAGAGCTCTCATTATTTGTATGGGAGACAGCTCGCCACTCGCAGAGACAGCACCTTTTTACCTAGCAGAGAGCTCTTATTATTTGTATGGAAGACAGCTCACCACTCCCAGGGACAGCACCTTTTTACCTAGCAGAGAGCTCTCATTATTTGTATAGGAGACAGCTCGCCACTCGCAGGGACAGCACCTTTTTACCTAGCAGACAGCTCTTATTATTTGTATAGGAGACAGCTCGCCACTCGCAGGGACAGCACCTTTTTACCTAGCAGAGAGCTCTCATTATTTGTATAGGAGAAAGCTCGCCACTCCCAGGGACAGCACCTTTTTACCTAGCAGAGAGCTCTCATTATTTGTATGGGAGACAGCTCGCCACTCGCAGAGACAGCACCTTTTTACCTAGCAGAGAGCTCTCATTATTTGTATGGGAGACAGCTCTCCACTCGCAGGGACAGAGCCTTTTTACCTAGCAGAGAGCTCTCATTATTTGTATAGGAGACAGCTCGCCACTCGCAGAGACAGACCCTTTTTACCTAGCATAGAGCTCTCATTATTTGTATAGGAGACAGCTCTCCACTCGCAGGGACAGCACCTTTTTACCTAGCAGAGAGCTCTCATTATTTGTATGGGAGACATCTCGCCACTCGCAGGGACAGCACCTTTTTACCTAGCAGAGAGCTCTCATTATTTGTATGGGAGACAGCTCGCCACTCGCAGGGACAGCACCTTTTTACCTAGCAGAGAGCTCTCATTATTTGTATAGGAGACAGCTCGCCACTCGCAGGGACAGCACCTTTTTATCTAGCAGACAGCTCTTATTATTTGTATAGGAGACAGCTCGCCACTCGCAGGGACAGCACCTTTTTACCTAGCAGAGAGCTCTCATTATTTGTATAGGAGACAGCTCGCCACTCGCAGGGACAGCATCTTTTTACCTAGCAGAGAGTTCTCATTATTTGTATGGGAGACAGCTAGCCACTCATAGGGACAGCACCTTTTTACCTAGCAGAGAGCTCTCATTATTTGTATGGGAGACAGCTCGCCACTCGCAGGGACAGCACCTTTTTACCTAGCAGAGAGCTCTCATTATTTGTATGGGAGACATCTCGCCACTCGCAGGGACAGCACCTTTTTACCTAGCAGAGAGCTCTTATTATTTGTAAGGGAGACATCTTGCCACTTGCAGGGACAGCACCTTTTTACCTAGCAGAGAGTTCTCATTATTTGTATGGGAGACAGCTCGCCACTTGCAGAGACAGCACCTTTTTACCTAGCAGAGAGATCTCATTATTTGTATGGGAGACAGCTCGCCACTCGCAGGGACAGACCCTTTTTACCTAGCAGAGAGCTCTCATTATTTGTATGGGAGACAGCTCGCCACTCACAGGGACAGCACCTTTTTACCCAGCAGAGAGCTCTCATTATTTGTATGGGAGACATCTCGCCACTCGCAGGAACAGCACCTTTTTACCTAGCAGAGAGCTCTCATTATTTGTATAGGAGACATCTCCCCACTCGCAGGGACAGAGCCTTTTTACCTAGCAGAGAGCTCTTATTATTTGTATAGGAGACAGCTCGCCACTCGCAGGGACAGCACCTTCTTACCTAGCAAAGAGCTCTCATTATTTGTATGGGAGACATCTCGCCACTTGCAGGGACAGCACCTTTTTACCTAGCAGAGAGCTCTCATTATTTGTATGGGAGACAGCTCGACACTCGCAGGGACATCACCTTTTTACCTAGCAGAGAGCTCTCATTATTTGTATGGGAGACAGCTCGCCACTCGCAGGGACAGCACCTTTTTACCTAGCAGAGCGCTCTCATTATTTGTATTGGAGACAGCTCGCCACTCGAAGAGACAGACCCTTTTTACCTAGCAGAGAGCTCTCATTATTTGTACGGGAGACAGCTCGCCACTCGCAGGGACAGCACCTTTTTACCTAGCAGAGAGCTCTCATTATTTGTATGGGAGACATCTCGCCACTCGCAGGGACAGCACCTTTTTACCCAGCAGAGAGCTCTCATTATTTGTATGGGAGACAGCTCGCCACTCGCAGGGACAGCACCTTTTTACCTAGCAGAGAGTTCTCATTATTTGTATGGGAGACAGCTCGCCACTCGCAGGGACAGCACCTTTTTACCTAGCAGAGAGCTCTCATTATTTGTATAGGAGACAGCTCGCCACTCGCAGGGACAGCACCTTTTTACCTAGCAGAGAGCTCTCATTATTTGTATAGGAGACAGCTCGCCACTCGCAGAGACAGCACCTTTTTACCTAGCAGAGAGCTCTCATTATTTGTATAGGAGACAGCTCGCCACTCGCAGGGACAGCACCTTTTAACCTAGCAGAGAGCTCTCATTATTTGTATGGGAGACAGCTCGCCACTCGCAGAGACAGCACCTTTTTACCTAGCAGAGAGCTCTTATTATTTGTATGGAAGACAGCTCGCCACTCCCAGGGACAGCACCTTTTTACCTAGCAGAGAGCTCTCATTATTTGTATAGGAGACAGCTCGCCACTCGCAGGGACAGCACCTTTTTACCTAGCAGACAGCTCTTATTATTTGTATAGGAGACAGCTCGCCACTCGCAGGGACAGCACCTTTTTACCTAGCAGAGAGCTCTCATTATTTGTATAGGAGAAAGCTCGCCACTCCCAGGGACAGCACCTTTTTACCTAGCAGAGAGCTCTCATTATTTGTATGGGAGACAGCTCGCCACTCGCAGAGACAGCACCTTTTTACCTAGCAGAGAGCTCTCATTATTTGTATGGGAGACAGCTCTCCACTCGCAGGGACAGAGCCTTTTTACCTAGCAGAGAGCTCTCATTATTTGTATAGGAGACATCTCGCCACTCGCAGAGACAGACCCTTTTTACCTAGCAGAGAGCTCTCATTATTTGTATAGGAGACAGCTCGCCACTCGCAGGGACAGCACCTTTTTACCTAGCAGAGAGCTCTCATTATTTGTATGGGAGACATCTCGCCACTCGCAGGGACAGCACCTTTTTACCTAGCAGAGAGCTCTCATTATTTGTATGGGAGACAGCTCGCCACTCGCAGGGACAGCACCTTTTTACCTAGCAGAGCGCTCTCATTATTTGTATAGGAGACAGCTCGCCACTCGCAGAGACAGACCACTTTTACCTAGCAGAGAGCTCTCATTATTTGTATGGGAGACAGCTCGCCACTCGCAGGGACAACACCTTTTTACCTAGCAGAGAGCTCTCATTATTTGTATGGGAGACATCTCGCCACTCGCAGGGACAGCACCTTTTTACCCAGCAGAGAGCTCTCATTATTTGTATGGGAGACAGCTCGCCACTCGCAGGGACAGCACCTTTTTACCTAGCAGAGAGTTCTCATTATTTGTATGGGAGACAGTTCGCCACTCGCAGGGACAGACCCTTTTTACCTAGCAGAGAGCTCTCATTATTTGTATGGGAGACAGCTCGCCACTCGCAGGGACAGCACCTTTTTACCTAGCAGAGAGCTCTCATTATTTGTATGGGAGACAGCTCGCCACTCGCAGAGACAGCACCTTTTTACCTAGCAGAGCGCTCTCATTATTTGCATGGGAGACATCTCGTCACTCGCAGGGACAGACCCTTTTTACCTAGCAGAGAGCTCTCATTATTTGTATGGGAGACAGCTCGCCACTCGCAGGGACAGCACCTTTTTACCTAGCAGAGAGCTCTCATTATTTGTATGGGAGACAGCTCGCCACTCGCAGGGACAGCACCTTTTTACCTAGCAGAGTGCTCTCATTATTTGTATAGGAGACAGCTCGCCACTCGCAGGGACAGCACCTTTTTACCTAGCAGAGAGCTCTCATTATTTGTATGGGAGACAGCTCGCCACTCGCAGGGACAGCACCTTTTTACCTAGCAGAGAGCTCTCATTATTTGTATGGGAGACAGCTCGCCACTCGCAGGGACAGCACCTTTTTACCTAGCAGAGAGCTCTCATTATTTGTATGGGAGACAGCTCGCCACTCGCAGAGACAGCACCTTTTTACCTAGCAGAGAGCTCTCATTATCTGTATAGGAGACAGCTCGCCACTCGCAGGGACAGCACCTTTTTACCTAGCAGAGAGCTCTCATTATTTGTATGGGAGACAGCTCGCCACTCGCAGGGACAGCACCTTTTTACCTAGCAGAGAGCTCTCATTATTTGTATAGGAGACAGCTCGCCACTCACAGGGACAGCACCTTTTTACCTAGCAGAGAGCTATCATTATTTGTATAGGAGACAGCTCGCCACTCGCAGAGACAGCACCTTTTTACCTAGCAGAGAGCTCTCATTATTTGTATGGGAGACAGCTCGCCACTCGCAGGGACAGCACCTTTTTACCTAGCAGAGAGCTCTCATTATTTGTATAGGAGACAGCTCGCCACTCACAGGGACAGCACCTTTTTACCTAGCAGAGAGCTATCATTATTTGTATAGGAGACAGCTCGCCACTCGCAGAGACAGCACCTTTTTACCTAGCAGAGAGCTCTCATTATTTGTATGGGAGACAGCTCGCCACTCGCAGGGACAGCACCTTTTTACCTAGCAGAGAGTTCTCATTATTTGTATGGGAGACAGTTCGCCACTCGCAGGGACAGACCCTTTTTACCTAGCAGAGAGCTCTCATTATTTGTATGGGAGACAGCTCGCCACTCGCAGGGACAGCTCCTTTTTACCTAGCAGAGAGCTCTCATTATTTGTATGGGAGACAGCTCGCCATTCGCAGAGACAGCACCTTTTTACCTAGCAGAGCGCTCTCATTATTTGCATGGGAGACATCTCGTCACTCGCAGGGACAGACCCTTTTTACCTAGCAGAGAGCTCTCATTATTTGTATGGGAGACAGCTCGCCACTCGCAGGGACAGCACCTTTTTACCTAGCAGAGAGCTCTCATTATTTGTATGGGAGACAGCTCGCCACTCGCAGGGACAGCACCTTTTTACCTAGCAGAGTGCTCTCATTATTTGTATAGGAGACAGCTCGCCACTCGCAGGGACAGCACCTTTTTACCTAGCAGAGAGCTCTCATTATTTGTATGGGAGACAGCTCGCCACTCGCAGGGACAGCACCTTTTTACCTAGCAGAGAGCTCTCATTATTTGTATGGGAGACAGCTCGCCACTCGCAGGGACAGCACCTTTTTACCTAGCAGAGAGCTCTCATTATTTGTATGGGAGACAGCTCGCCACTCGCAGAGACAGCACCTTTTTACCTAGCAGAGAGCTCTCATTATCTGTATAGGAGACAGCTCGCCACTCGCAGGGACAGCACCTTTTTACCTAGCAGAGAGCTCTCATTATTTGTATGGGAGACAGCTCGCCACTCGCAGGGACAGCACCTTTTTACCTAGCAGAGAGCTATCATTATTTGTATAGGAGACAGCTCGCCACTCGCAGAGACAGCACCTTTTTACCTAGCAGAGAGCTCTCATTATTTGTATGGGAGACAGCTCGCCACTCGCAGGGACAGCACCTTTTTACCTAGCAGAGAGCTCTCATTATTTGTATAGGAGACAGCTCGCCACTCACAGGGACAGCACCTTTTTACCTAGCAGAGAGCTCTCATTATTTGTATAGGAGACAGCTCGCCACTCACAGGGACAGCACCTTTTTACCTAGCAGAGAGCTCTCATTATTTGTATGGGAGACAGCTCGCCACTCGCAGCGACAGCAACTTTTTACCTAGCAGAGAGCTCTCATTATCTGTATGGGAGACAGCTCGCCACTCGCAGGGACAGCACCTTTTTACCTAGCAGAGAGCTCTCATTATTTGTATAGGAGACAGCTCGCCACTCGCGGGGACAGACCCTTCTTACCTAGCAGAGAGCTCTCATTATTTGTATAGGAGACAGCTCGCCACTCGCAGTGACAGCACCTTTTTACCTAGCAGAGAGCTCTCATTATTTGTATAGGAGACAGCTCGCCACTCGCAGGGACAGCACCTTTTTACCTAGCAGAGAGCTCTCATTGTTTGTATGGGAGACAGCTCGCCACTCGCAGGGACAGCACCTTTTTACCTAGCAGAGAGCTCTCATTGTTTGTATGGGAGACAGCTCGCCACTCGCAGGGACAGCACCTTTTTACCTAGCAGAGAGCTCTCATTATTTGTATGGGAGACAGCTCGCCACTCGCAGGGACAGACCCTTTTTACCTAGCAGAGAGCTCTCGTTATTTGTATGGGAGACAGCTCGCCACTCGCAGGGACAGCACCTTTTTACCTAGCAGAGAGCTCTCATTATTTGTATAGGAGACAGCTCACAACTCGCAGGGAAAGACCCTTTTTACCTAGCAGAGAGCTCTCATTATTTGTATAGGAGACAGCTCGCCACTCGCAGGGACAGACCCTTTTTACCTAGCAGAGAGCTCTCATTATCTGTATGGGAGACAGCTCGTCACTCGCAGGGACAGCACCTTTTTACCTAGCAGAGAGCTCTCATTATTTGTATAGGAGACAGCTCGCCACTCGCAGGGACAGCACCTTTTTACCTAGCAGAGAGCTCTCATTATTTGTATAGGAGACAGCTTGCCACTCGCAGGGACAGACCATTTTTACCTAGCAGAAAGCTCTCATTATTTGTATAGGAGACAGCTCGCCACTTGCAGGGACAGCACCTTTATACCTAGCAGAGAGCTCTCATTATTTGTATAGGAGACAGCTCGCCACTCGCAGAGACAGCACCTTCTTACCTAGCAGAGAGCTCTCATTATTTGTATAGGAGACAGCTCGCCACTCGCAGGGACAGACCCTTTTTACCTAGCAGAGAGCTCTCATTATTTGTATGGGAGACAGCTCGCCACTTGCAGGGACAGACCCTTTTTACCTAGCAGAGAGCTCTCATTATTTGTATGGGAGACAGCTCGCCACTCGCAGGGACAGACCCTTTTTACCTAGCAGAGAGCTCTCATTATTTGTATGGGAGACATCTCGTCACTTACAGACCCTTTTTTATAGAATTCCTTGAGGGCTGCCCCTGCGAGTTTGGAGTGAAAAACCTTTTTAGAATCGGGGCCATAGTCCTTTAGACACATAAGCCTACCTACCTGCTTTTCAAAGGTACCAAGAAAATGTAATAGATTTGATAACTGAAATAAATTGCATTTTTTTTAAATAATATGATCTAGCTGAACCATTTGTGGTTTTGTGACCGTTTAGAGTAATTTCTTGAGCAGCAACGCACTACTGGTCCTGAGCTACAGATGGCTGATTGCTACTCACATATGCCATTCTGATTGTTTCAATGGCCATGTTTAGCTCAGACCATTAGTGCATTTGCAAGGGTTAAACACAAGCAATAATAAAATGTTTCTAACACATTAGAGCACTTTATTATTGCTATTTTATTGTCCTTTAAAAATACCAAGCTTCCCCTAAGTGGGGACTGATTATTACTGTTTGATGATGAAGCTGACTGTTCTGCTCATTTAGCAACTGTTTTGTTAAGTTTCATTAACTGCCATTTTGTCCAAAGTTACTTAGACAACTGAGTTAGTTTTTAATAAAAGTTAAGGAATGTTTATTAGTGAATGTGCAGACCGATGACCTCCTGACAATTCCAAGAACTCCTCACTGAAAAACAGCTGAACCACTCCTATGTTATTCTGCAAAGAGCCTACAACGCTGGTGCACTGGCCTCAGTCTGTCTCTTCTGACAGTTAGTTTAAAGGGACAGTCAAGTCAAAATGAAACTGTCATGATTCAGATAGGACATGCAATTTTTAACAGCTTTACAGTGTACATTTATCATCAAATGTGCTTTGTTCTCTTGGTATTCTTTGTTTAAAGCTAAACCTAGGTAGGCTCATATGCTAATTTGAAAGCCCTTGAAACCGCCTCTAATGTAAGAACATTTTGACAATTTTCAACAACTAGATAGTACTAGTTCATGTTTCCCATAAAGATAATATTGTACTTAATCCAATGGAGTTATTTATGAGTCAGCACTGATTGGCAAAAATGCAAGTCTGTAAAAAGAACTGAGATAAGGGGGCAGTCTGCAGAGGCTTAGATTCACAAAGGGAGAATGTGTAATAAAAGGATTGTCTATATTTTTAAACAATCATTTTTTTTTTTAGTAGACTGTCCCTTTAAATAGCAACTGTCCCAAGTTATTTATATTTGCCCAGCTTTTTTCAATCCTCTAATATATGAATGTACACTGGACTTGTTTAAATTACATTCGTGAAGAGTGCCTTATACGGTAAATGCCCAACACATGTGGACTATTTTAGAAATACCATACATCAGAACTAGGGGAGGCGACAAAGAACCGATTTTGAGCAGAAGAGAAATCTATTGGATCCTTCATCTGAAGACAAGAATTCCAGAGGGTTTAAATTCACAATATGATATATTGAATTTTTTTAAATAAGCAAACTTATTTTAGTTAAAGTTAGTTCAGCGAGGTCTGTTGGACATGATTCGCAATGTCAGATCATGTCCGACAGGCCTTTCATAAATAGGCCCCAATAGGTTTAAGGAACAACTAAGAATAATATTGTTATTGTAATCACTAATGAAATTATAAAAATGTAATTAGTTATTGTATAATCCAGATTGCTGGAAAAAATATGAGAAATATAGAATAAATAATATGGAGGTGTTAGTAAACTATATAGTTAATAATATCATCCAACTTTTTATAACTAAAAACATCACCAAGTCCCTATTAATAATCTTAGTATAAGAAGGCTCATAATGAGACTAGATGCAATGGGTTAATTAGGCATGCTTTGTTTTTTAATTAAGTGCAACTGTGTATATAATGTAGACTAAACTAAGACACTGACCAGTCTATGATTATGGCTGACAAGCTGAAACGCGTCAGCCGGGTCGTGCTGTCCTGCATGTCTTTGACTTTTATCTGATTAGGTTTTTAATGCAACGTGGATTAAAGGATTGATTTTATACCAGTTGAGCCGTGTTGTGTCTACTTTCTTTGGATATTGGAAAACACAATATTTCCCTTTTACATAAGCAGCGTTTTCACCTTGTCCGATAGCAATGAAGGAGTGAAAATGTCTTCGGCGTTATCCTCTCTCACGGTGTATATTGATGGTACCATAGGTCAATAATGTATAATAGAAACATTTGTATTCTTATCTGATTGATTTAGCTCATAAATAATAAAAAAAATAAAAATTAAACACATAAATATAACTAAAATAAAATAGATATGTTAAATGAGAAATTATCTTGAAACACTGTCCACATTTAGCTAAATATATAACACTAAGTTGTTATTAATCATAGACTTTAGGTAGTGACGATATTGGGGGGTGCTAGTTCCATGTTTCAAAAATATCGCTATTTGTTCAAAAACTTTCTGAATTAGAACAGTTAATCACGTGAACATTGTGTAAGGTTAATTACTGTGACTTAAAGGGACAGTCAAGTCCAAAAAAAACTTTCATGATTCAGATAGGGCATGTAATTTTAAACAACTTTCCAATTTACTTTTATCACCAATTTTGCTTTGTTCTCTTGGTATTCTTAGTTGAAAGCTAAACCTAGGAGGTTCATATGCTAATTTCTTAGACCTTGAAGGCCGCCTCTAATCTAAATGCATTTTGATAGTTTTTCACCACTAGAGGGCATTAGTTCACGTGTTTCATATAGATAACATTGAGCTCATGCACGTCAATTTACCATGGAGACAGCTCTGATTGGCTAAAATGCAAGTCTGTCTGAAATAAGGGGGCAGTCTGCTGAGGCTTAGATACAAGGTAATTACAGAGGTAAAATGTGTATAATTATAACTGTGTTGGTTATGCAAAACTGGGGAATAGGTAATTAAGGGATTATCTATCTTTTAAAACAACAAAAATTCTGGTGTGGACTGTCCCTTTAACAATTAGATGTCATGTTTATCATTTGGTAGCTTAGAATTGTTTTTTTCCTAGGATTACCCATATTTCCAGGGGTCAAGTATTCACATGCTTTACATATTGAATATCCACATCTATATTCCCATTTGTGTATCAACCAAGAACTCTGTTGTGATGTGTTTGTCCTAAAAGGGACATAAAACCCAATTTTTTCTTTCATGGTTCAGATAGAACATATAATTTTAAACAACTTTCCAATTTACTTCTATTATCTAATTTGCTTCATTTTCTTGATATCTTTTGTTGAAAAGCATATCTAAATAGGCTCAGTATCTGCTGACTGGTGGTTGCACATACATGCCTCGTGTGATTGGCTCACCCATGTGCATTGCTATTTCTTTAACAAAAGATATCTGAAGAATGAGTCAAATTACATAATAAAGTAAATAGTAAGTTTGTTTAAAATTATATTCTCTATCTGAATCATGAAAGAAAATGTTTGGGTTTCATGTCCCTTTAACTGTGTTGGGGAAATTGTTTCTTATTGTCATCCCACTTTTATAGGAGCACCTATCTCCCTTCACCATATCTGTCACATCATCATCAGCTATAAATAATTTAAAATGTTTTCTCACTATTATACATATTTGATCGTATTGTTGACTATGGGCTGGAATAGATTATGAGTAGACCGCTATTTATCGTTCCCACTCATGCATTAACATTACTAGAAGTAAACTTTTTGCGCACGTCAAACAGCCAAAGTTAGAATATTGCAACCACATTAACGTATTCCCCCATAGACTTCAATGGAGCGTGAAAAGTGTAAAAAAATAAATGAACAGCCTACTGACGCGCCAACCTAATTGTTTTTAACCAAGTATGCTAACCAGACATGAAATATGAATATTTCACATCCCAATATTCTTCACATAGAAGAATATGTTCTATTTATTCATTAATACATATTTCTACACACAGTATATCTTATGGTATTTTGGTATATATATATATATATATATATATATAGGGAGTGCAGAATTATTAGGCAAGTTGTATTTTTGAGGATTAATTTTATTATTGAACAACAACCATGTTCTCAATGAACCCAAAAAACTCATTAATATCAAAGCTGAATATTTTTGGAAGTAGTTTTTAGTTTGTTTTTAGTTTTAGCTATTTTAGGGGGATATCTGTGTGTGCAGGTGACTATTACTGTGCATAATTATTAGGCAACTTAACAAAAAACAAATATATACCCATTTCAATTATTTACTTTTACCAGTGAAACCAATATAACATCTCAACATTCACAAATATACATTTCTGACATTCAAAAACAAAACAAAAACAAATCAGTGACCAATATAGCCACCTTTCTTTGCAAGCACACTCAAAAGCCTGCCATCCATGGATTCTGTCAGTGTTTTGATCTGTTCACCATCAACATTGCGTGCAGCAGCAACCACAGCCTCCCAGACACTGTTCAGAGAGGTGTACTGTTTTCCCTCCTTGTAAATCTCACATTTGATGATGGACCACAGGTTCTCAATGGGGTTCAGATCAGATGAACAAGGAGGCCATGTCATTAGATTTTCTTCTTTTATACCCTTTCTTGCCAGCCACGCTGTGGAGTACTTGGACGCGTGTGATGGAGCATTGTCCTGCATGAAAATCATGTTTTTCTTGAAGGATGCAGACTTCTTCCTGTACCACTGCTTGAAGAAGGTGTCTTCCAGAAACTGGCAGTAGGACTGGGAGTTGAGCTTGACTCCATCCTCAACCCGAAAAGGCCCCACAAGCTCATCTTTGATGATACCAGCCCAAACCAGTACTCCACCTCCACCTTGCTGGTGTCTGAGTCGGACTGGAGCTCTCTGCCCTTTACCAATCCAGCCACGGGCCCATCCATCTGGCCCATCAAGACTCACTCTCATTTCATCAGTCCATAAAACCTTAGAAAAATCAGTCTTGAGATATTTCTTGGCCCAGTCTTGACGTTTCGGCTTGTGTGTCTTGTTCAGTGGTGGTCGTCTTTCAGCCTTTCTTACCTTGGCCATGTCTCTGAGTATTGCACACCTTGTGCTTTTGGGCACTCCAGTGATGTTGCAGCTCTGAAATATGGCCAAACTGGTGGCAAGTGGCATCTTGGCAGCTGCACGCTTGACTTTTCTCAGTTCATGGGCAGTTATTTTGCGCCTTGGTTTTTCCACACGCTTCTTGCGACCCTGTTGACTATTTTGAATGTAACGCTTGATTGTTCGATGATCACGCTTCAGAAGCTTTGCAATTTTAAGAGTGCTGCATCCCTCTGCAAGATATCTCACTATTTTTTACTTTTCTGAGCCTGTCAAGTCCTTCTTTTGACCCATTTTGCCAAAGGAAAGGAAGTTGCCTAATAATTATGCACACCTGATATAGGGTGTTGATGTCATTAGACCACACCCCTTCTCATTACAGAGATGCACATCACCTAATATGCTTAATTGGTAGTAGGCTTTCGAGCCTATACAGCTTGGAGTAAGACAACATGCATAAAGAGGATGATGTGGTCAAAATACTCATTTGCCTAATAATTCTGCACTCCCTGTAAATATATATTCATATATATCTATATACTAGTACTTAAGCCCGTGTACACGGGCCTTTTTTTGCAGTACAGCGGTCCCACCCCTTGCTCTCTCCCCCCTCTCTTTTGCTCTCTCTCCCCCCTCTCTTTTGCTCTCTCTCCCCTCTTTTGCTCTCTCTCTCCCCTCTTTTGCTCTCTCTCTCCCCTCTTTGGCTCTCTCCCTCCTTTCTTTTGCTCTCTCTCCCCCCTCTTTTGTTCTCTCTCCCCTCTTTTGTTCTCTCCCCCCTCTTTGTCTCTCTCCCCCCCCTCTTTGGCTCTCTACCCCCCCTCTTTGGCTCTCTACCCCCCCTCTTTGGCTCTCTACCCCCGCTCTTTGGCTCTCTCTCCCCCCCTCTTTGGCTCTCTCTCCCCCCTCTTTGGCTCTCTCCCCTCTTTTGCTCTCTCTCCTCTTTGGCTCTCTCTCCTCTTTGGCTCTCTTTCCTATTTGCCTCTATCTCTTCCCCCTCTTTGGCTCTTTCCCCCCCTTGGCTCCCCCCCCCCCCTTTGGCTCTCTCCCCCCCTTTGGCTCTCTCCCCCCCCCCCTTTGGCTCTCTCCCCCCCCTTTGGCTCTCTCCCCCCCCTTTGGCTCTCTCCCCCGCCTCTTTGGCTCTCCCCCCCCCTCTTTGGCTCTCCCCCCTCTTTGGCTCTCTCTCCCCCCTCTTTGGCTCTCTCCCCTCTTTTGCTCTCTCTCCTATTTGGCTCTCTTTCCTCTTTGGCTCTCTCTCTCCCCCCTCTTTGGCTCTCCCCCCCCTTTCACTCTCCCCCCCCCTTTGGCTCTCTCCCCCCCTTTGGCTCTCTCCCCCCCCTCTTTGGCTCTCTCCCCCCTCCTCTTTGGCTCTCTCCCCCCCCCCCTTTTGCTCTCTCTCTCCCTCCTTTATTTTGCTCTCTCTCCCCCCTCTTTTGTTTCCCCCCCTCTTTTGTTCTCTCCCCCCTCTTTGGCTCTCTCCCCTCCCCTCTTTGGCTCACTTCCTCCCCCTCTTTGGCTCTCTCTCCCCCATCTTTGGCTCTCTCCCCTCTTTTGCTCTCTCCTCTTTGGCTCTCTCTCCTCTTTGGCTCTCTTTCCTCTTTGGCTCTCTCTCTCCCCCCTCTTTGGCTCCCCCCCTCTTTGGCTCTCCCCCCCCCCCTTTGGCTCTCCCCCCCCTCTTTGACTCTCTCCCCCCTCTTTGGCTCTCCCCCTCTTTGGCTCTCCCCCCCCTTTGGCTCCCCCCCTTTGGCTCTCTCCCCCCCTCTTTGGCTCTCTCCCCCCCCCACCTCTTTGGCTCTCCCCCCCCCCTCTTTGGCTCTCTCTCCTCTTTGGCTCTCTTTCCTCTTTGGCTCTCTCTCCTCTTTGGCTCTCTTTCCTCTTTGGCTCTCTCTCCCCCCCCTTTGGCTCTCTCTCCCCCCCCTTTGGCTCTCCCCCCCCCCCTTTGACTCTCTCTCCCCCCCTTTGGCTCTCTCTCCCCCCCTTTGGCTCTCTCTCCCCCCCTTTGGCTCTCCCCCCCCTCTTTGGCCCTTCTCCCCCCCTCTCTGGCCCTTCTCCCCCCTCTCCTGCTCCCTCTCAGGCTCTGTCTTAATTGAAAGCCTTTGCCTCTCTGGCCACGCCCCCATCGCGGCACCCCGTCCGGCCACGCCCCATCATGGCGACACCCGTCCGGTCACGCCCCTTGCCGCGCCCGGCCACGTCCCCATTGCGACGCTCCCGTCGGCCACGCTCCCTGACACTCCGCTTCAGCCTTGCTCTGTGCTGAGTGTTGAGTGTCAGGAGGATCCAAACGGCCAGGTATGTTTGTCACGTGCAGTCTCTACTGCGCATGACTGCATCTGACAAACATACTTGGCCATTTATTATATAGGATATATATATATATATACTGTATATATATATATATATATATATATATATATATACATATATATATATATATTGAGAGAGAGAGAGAGAGAGAGAGAGAGAGTTGTGCTCATAAGTTTACATACCCTTGCAGAATTTATGATTTCTTGGCCATTTTTCAGAGAATATGAATGATAACACAAAAACTTTTCTTTCACTCATGGTTAGTGTTTGGCTGGAGCCATTTATTATCAATCAACTGTGTTTACTCTTTTTAAATCATAATGACAACAGAAACTACCCAAATGACCCTGATCAAAAGTTTACATACCCTGGTGATTTTGGCCTGATAACATGCACACAAGTTGACACAAAGGGGTTTGAATGGCTATTAAAGGTAACCATCCTCACCTGTGATCTGTTTGCTTGTAATTAGTGTGTGTGTATAAAAGGTCAATGAGTTTCTGGACTCCTGACAGACCTTTCATCCAGTGCTGCACTGACATGGGGAAAGGAAAAGAATTGTCAAAGGATCTCTGGGAAAAGGTAGTTGAACTGTATAAAACAGGAAAGGGATATAAAAAGATATCCAACTAATTGAGAATGCAAATCAGCAGTGTTCAAGCTCTAATCAAGAAGTGGGAAATGAGGGGTTCTGTTGAAACCAAACCACGGTCAGGTAGACCAACTAAAGTTTCAGCCACAACTACCAGGAAAATTGTTCGGGATGCAAAGAAATACCCACAAATAACTACAGGTGAAATACAGGACTCTCTGAAAACATGTGGTGTGGCTGTTTCAAGATGCACAATAAGGAGGCACTTGAAAAAAGATGGGCTGCATGGTCAAGTCACCAGAAGAAAGCCATTACTACGCAAATTATTATTATTATTATTTATTTATAAAGTGCCAACAGATTCCGCAGTGCTGTCCATGGGTAACAAAGAT